>NW_028128318.1:0-77500 GCF_965231255.1 Vanellus vanellus | reverse complement strand
AAGACAAACGTCCAGCTTTTGCTGCCACAGCAAAGGTGCCAGCGGGGAAAAGTGATGCTGGTCCTCACTGCCTCCTGGAACCCCTTCAAATGCCACAGACAATTTGGCCCTCTCTGCTTTCCTGCGGACTCCATCCTCAAAAGCACCTTTTTTCGCTTTCGGCACCCTCCGGAGCAAAAAAAGAAAAACGTCCAGCTTGTGCTGCCACAGCAAAGGTGCCAGCGGGGAAAAGTGATGCTGGTTCTCACTGCCTCCTGGAACCCTTTCAAATGCCACAGACAATTTGGCCCTCTCTGATTTCCTGCGGACTCCATCCTCAAAAGCACCTTTTTTCGCTTTCGGCCACCTCCGGAGCAAAAAAGACAAACGTCCAGCTTTTGCTGCCACAGCAAAGGTGCCAGCGGGGAAAAGTGATGCTGGTCCTCACTGCCTCCTGGAACCCCTTCAAATGCCACAGACAATTTGGCCCTCTCTGCTTTCCTGCGGACTCCATCCTCAAAAGCACCTGTTTTCGCTTTCGGCAACGTCAGGAGCAAAAAAGACAAACGTCCAGCTTGTGCTGCCACAGCAAAGGTGACAGCGGGGAAAAGTAATGCTGGTCCTCACTGCCTCCTGGAACCCCTTCAAATGCCACAGACAATTTGGCCCTCTCTGCTTTCCTGCGGACTCCATCCTCAAAAGCACCTTTTTTCACTTTCGGCGCCCTCCGGTGGTAAAAAGACAAACGTCCAGCTTTTGCTGCCACAGCAAAGGTGCCAGCGGGGAAAAGTAATGCTGGTTCTCACTGCCTCCTGGAACCCTTTCAAATGCCACAGACAATTTGGCCCTCTCTGCTTTCCTGCGGACTCCATCCTCAAAAGGACCTGTTTTCGCTTTCGGCAACGTCAGGAGCAAAAAAGACAAACGTCCAGGTTTTGCTGCCACAGCAAAGGTGCCAGCGGGGAAAAGTGATGCTGGTTCTCACTGCCTCCTGGAACCCTTTCAAATGCCACAGACAATTTGGCCCTCTCTGCTTTCCTGCGGACTCCATCCTCAAAAGCACCTGTTTTCACTTTCGGCGCCCTCCGGTGGTAAAAAGACAAACGTCCAGCTTTTGCTGCCACAGCAAAGGTGCCAGCGGGGAAAAGTGATGCTGGTCCTCACTGCCTCCTGGAACCCTTTCAAATGCCCCAGACAATTTGGCCCTCTCTGCTTTCCTGCGGACTCCATCCTCAAAAGCACCTTTTTTCGCTTTCGGCCACCTCCGGAGCAAAAAAGACAAACGTCCAGCTTTTGCTGCCACAGCAAAGGTGACAGCGGGGAAAAGTAATGCTGGTTCTCACTGCCTCCTGGAACCCTTTCAAATGCCACAGACAATTTGACCCTCTCTGCTTTCCTGCGGACTCCATCCTCAAAAGCACCTGTTTTCCGCTTTCGGCAACCTCCGGAGCAAAAAAGACAAACGTCCAGGTTTTGCTGCCACAGCAAAGGTGCCAGCGGGGAAAAGTGATGCTGGTTCTCACTGCCTCCTGGAACCCTTTCAAATGCCACAGACAATTTGGCCCTCTCTGATTTCCTGCGGACTCCATCCTCAAAAGCACCTTTTTTCGCTTTCGGCCACCTCCGGAGCAAAAAAGACAAACGTCCAGCTTTTGCTGCCACAGCAAAGGTGCCAGTGGGGAAAAGTAATGCTGGTCCTCACTGCCTCCTGGAACCCCTTCAAATGCCACAGACAATTTGGCCCTCTCTGCTTTCCTGCGGACTCCATCCTCAAAAGGACCTGTTTTCGCTTTCGGCAACGTCAGGAGCAAAAAAGACAAACGTCCAGGTTTTGCTGCCACAGCAAAGGTGCCAGCGGGGAAAAGTGATGCTGGTCCTCATTGCCTCCTGGAACCTCTTCAAATGCCCCAGACAATTTGGCCCTCTCTGCTTTCCTACGGACTCCATCCTCAAAAGCACCTGTTTTCGCTTTCGGCACCCTCCGGAGCAAAAAAGACAAACGTCCAGCTTTTGCTGCCACAGCAAAGGTGACAGCGGGGAAAAGTAATGCTGGTCCTCACTGCCTCCTGGAACCCCTTCAAATGCCACAGACAATTTGGCCCTCTCTGCTTTCCTGCGGACTCCATCCTCAAAAGCACCTTTTTTCACTTTCGGCGCCCTCCGGTGGTAAAAAGACAAACGTCCAGCTTTTGCTGCCACAGCAAAGGTGCCAGCGGGGAAAAGTAATGCTGGTTCTCACTGCCTCCTGGAACCCTTTCAAATGCCACAGACAATTTGGCCCTCTCTGCTTTCCTGCGGACTCCATCCTCAAAAGCACCTGTTTTCGCTTTCGGCAACGTCAGGAGCAAAAAAGACAAACGTCCAGGTTTTGCTGCCACAGCAAAGGTGCCAGCGGGGAAAAGTGATGCTGGTCCTCATTGCCTCCTGGAACCTCTTCAAATGCCCCAGACAATTTGGCCCTCTCTGCTTTCCTACGGACTCCATCCTCAAAAGCACCTGTTTTCGCTTTCGGCACCCTCCGGAGCAAAAAAGACAAACGTCCAGCTTGTGCTGCCACAGCAAAGGTGCCAGCGGGGAAAAGTAATGCTGGTTCTCACTGCCTCCTGGAACCCTTTCAAATGCCACAGACAATTTGGCCCTCTCTGCTTTCCTGCGGACTCCATCCTCAAAAGGACCTTTTTTCGCTTTCGGCCACCTCCGGAGCAAAAAAGACAAACGTCCAGCTTTTGCTGCCACAGCAAAGGTGCCAGCGGGGAAAAGTGATGCTGGTTCTCACTGCCTCCTGGAACCCTTTCAAATGCCACAGACAATTTGACCCTCTCTGCTTTCCTGCGGACTCCATCCTCAAAAGCACCTTTTTTCGCTTTCGGCCACCTCCGGAGCAAAAAAGACAAACGTCCAGCTTTAGCTGCCACAGCAAAGGTGACAGCGGGGAAAAGTAATGCTGGTTCTCACTGCCTCCTGGAACCCTTTCAAATGCCACAGACAATTTGACCCTCTCTGCTTTCCTGCGGACTCCATCCTCAAAAGCACCTGTTTTCGCTTTCGGCAACCTCCGGAGCAAAAAAGACAAACGTCCAGGTTTTGCTGCCACAGCAAAGGTGCCAGCGGGGAAAAGTGATGCTGGTCCTCATTGCCTCCTGGAACCTCTTCAAATGCCCCAGACAATTTGGCCCTCCCTGCTTTACTGCGGACTCCATCCTCAAAAGCACCTTTTTTCGCTTTCGGCAGCCTCCGGAGCAAAAAAGACAAACGTCCAGCTTTTGCTGCCACAGCAAAGGTGCCAACGGGGAAAAGTGATGCTGGTCCTCACTGCCTCCTGGAACCCCTTCCAATGCCCCAGACAATTTGGCCCTCTCTGCTTTCCTGCGGACTCCATCCTCAAAAGCACCTGTTTTCGCTTTCGGCAACCTCCGGAGCAAAAAAGACAAACGTCCAGCTTTTGCTGCCACAGCAAAGGTGCCAGCGGGGAAAAGTAATGCTGGTTCTCACTGCCTCCTGGAACCCTTTCAAATGCCACAGACAATTTCGCCCTCTCTGCTTTCCTGCGGACTACATCCTCAAAAGCACCTGTTTTCGCTTTCGGCAACCTCCGGAGCAAAAAAGACAAACGTCCACCTTTTGCTGCCACAGTAAAGGTGACAGCGGGGAAAAGTAATGCTGGTTCTCACTGCCTCCTGGAACCCTTTCAAATGCTCCAGACAATTTGGCCCTCTCTGATTTCCTGCGGACTCCATCCTCAAAAGCACCTTTTTTCGCTTTCGGCAACCTCCGGAGCAAAAAAGACAAACGTGCAGCTTTTGCTGCCACAGCAAAGGTGCCAGCGGGGAAAAGTGATGCTGGTCCTCATTGCCTCCTGGAACCCTTTCAAATGCCCCAGACAATTTGGCCCTCTCTGCTTTCCTGCGGACTCCATCCTCAAAAGCACCTGTTTTCGCTTTCGGCAGCCTCCGGAGCAAAAAAGACAAACGTCCAGCTTTTGCTGCCACAGCAAAGGTGCCAGCAAGGGAAAGTAATGCTGGTTGTCACTGCCTCCTGGAACTCTTTCAAATGCCACAGACAATTTCGCCCTCTCTGCTTTCCTGCGGACTCCATCCTGAAAAGCACCTGTTTTCGCTTTTGGCAACCTCAGGAGCAAAATAGACAAACGTCCAGCTTTTGCTGCCACAGCAAAGGTGCCAGCGGGGAAAAGTGATGCTGGTCCTCACTGCCTCCTGGAACCCCTTCAAATGCCACAGACAATTTGGCCCTCTCTGCTTTCCTGCGGACTCCATCCTCAAAAGCACCTTTTTTCACTTTCGGCGCCCTCCGGTGGTAAAAAGACAAACGTCCAGCTTTTGCTGCCACAGCAAAGGTGCCAGCGGGGAAAAGTAATGCTGGTTCTCACTGCCTCCTGGAACCCTTTCAAATGCCACAGACAATTTGGCCCTCTCTGCTTTCCTGCGGACTCCATCCTCAAAAGGACCTGTTTTCGCTTTCGGCAACGTCAGGAGCAAAAAAGACAAACGTCCAGGTTTTGCTGCCACAGCAAAGGTGCCAGCGGGGAAAAGTGATGCTGGTCCTCATTGCCTCCTGGAACCTCTTCAAATGCCCCAGACAATTTGGCCCTCTCTGCTTTCCTACGGACTCCATCCTCAAAAGCACCTGTTTTCGCTTTCGGCACCCTCCGGAGCAAAAAAGACAAACGTCCAGCTTGTGCTGCCACAGCAAAGGTGCCAGCTGGGAAAAGTGATGCTGGTTCTCACTGCCTCCTGGAACCCTTTCAAATGCCACAGACAATTTGGCCCTCTCTGCTTTCCTGCGGACTCCATCCTCAAAAGGACCTTTTTTCGCTTTCGGCCACCTCCGGAGCAAAAAAGACAAACGTCCAGCTTTTGCTGCCACAGCAAAGGTGCCAGCGGGGAAAAGTAATGCTGGTTCTAACTGCCTCCTGGAACCCTTTCAAATGCCACAGACAATTTGACCCTCTCTGCTTTCCTGCGGACTCCATCCTCAAAAGCACCTTTTTTCGCTTTCGGCAACCTCCGGAGCAAAAAAGACAAACGTCCAGGTTTTGCTGCCACAGCAAAGGTGCCAGCGGGGAAAAGTGATGCTGGTCCTCATTGCCTCCTGGAACCTCTTCAAATGCCCCAGACAATTTGGCCCTCCCTGCTTTACTGCGGACTCCATCCTCAAAAGCACCTTTTTTCGCTTTCGGCAGCCTCCGGAGCAAAAAAGACAAACGTCCAGCTTTTGCTGCCACAGCAAAGGTGCCAACGGGGAAAAGTGATGCTGGTCCTCACTGCCTCCTGGAACCCCTTCCAATGCCCTAGACAATTTGGCCCTCTCTGCTTTCCTGCGGACTCCATCCTCAAAAGCACCTGTTTTCGCTTTCGGCAACCTCCGGAGCAAAAAAGACAAACGTCCAGCTTTTGCTGCCACAGCAAAGGTGCCAGCGGGGAAAAGTAATGCTGGTTCTCACTGCCTCCTGGAACCCTTTCAAATGCCACAGACAATTTGGCCCTCTCTGCTTTCCTGCGGACTACATCCTCAAAAGCACCTGTTTTCGCTTTCAGCAACCTCCGGAGCAAAAAAGACAAACGTCCACCTTTTGCTGCCACAGTAAAGGTGACAGCGGGGAAAAGTAATGCTGGTTCTCACTGCCTCCTGGAACCCTTTCAAATGCCCCAGACAATTTGGCCCTCTCTGATTTCCTGCGGACTCCATCCTCAAAAGCACCTTATTTCGCTTTCGGCAACCTCCGGAGCAAAAAAGACAAACGTGCAGCTTTTGCTGCCACAGCAAAGGTGCCAGCGGGGAAAAGTGATGCTGGTCCTCATTGCCTCCTGGAACCCTTTCAAATGCCCCAGACAATTTGGCCCTCTCTGCTTTCCTGCGGACTCCATCCTCAAAAGCACCTGTTTTCGCTTTCGGCAGCCTCCTGAGCAAAAAAGACAAACGTCCAGCTTTTGCTGCCACAGCAAAGGTGCCAGCGGGGGAAAGTAATGCTGGTTGTCACTGCCTCCTGGAACTCTTTCAAATGCCACAGACAATTTCGCCCTCTCTGCTTTCCTGCGGACTCCATCCTGAAAAGCACCTGTTTTCGCTTTTGGCAACCTCAGGAGCAAAATAGACAAACGTCCAGCTTTTGCTGCCACAGCAAAGGTGCCAGCGGGGAAAAGTGATGCTGGTCCTCACTGCCTCCTGGAACCCCTTCAAATGCCACAGACAATTTGGCCCTCTCTGCTTTCCTGCGGACTCCATCCTCAAAAGCACCTTTTTTCACTTTCGGCGCCCTCCGGTGGTAAAAAGACAAACGTCCAGCTTTTGCTGCCACAGCAAAGGTGCCAGCGGGGAAAAGTAATGCTGGTTCTCACTGCCTCCTGGAACCCTTTCAAATGCCACAGACAATTTGGCCCTCTCTGCTTTCCTGCGGACTCCATCCTCAAAAGCACCTGTTTTCGCTTTGTGCAGCCTCCGGAGCAAAAAAGACAAACGCCCAGCTTTTGCTGCCACAGCAAAGGTGCCAGCGGGGAAAAGTAATGCTGGTTCTCACTGCCTCCTGGAACCCTTTCAAATGCCACAGACAATTTGGCCCTCTCTGCTTTCCTGCGGACTCCATCCTCAAAAGCACCTGTTTTCGCTTTCGGCAGCCTCCGGAGCAAAAAAGACAAACGTCCAGCTTTTGCTGCCACAGCAAAGGTGCCAGCGGGGGAAAGTAATGCTGGTTGTCACTGCCTCCTGGAACTCTTTCAAATGCCACAGACAATTTGGCCCTCTCTGCTTTCCTGCGGACTCCATCCTCAAAAGCACCTGTTTTCGCTTTTGGCAACCTCAGGAGCAAAATAGACAAACGTCCAGCTTTTGCTGACACAGCAAAGGTGCCAGCGGGGAAAAGTGATGCTGGTCCTCACTGCCTCCTGGAACCCCTTCAAATGCCACAGACAATTTGGCCCTCTCTGCTTTCCTGCGGACTCCATCCTCAAAAGCACCTGTTTTCACTTTCGGCGCCCTCCGGTGGTAAAAAGACAAACGTCCAGCTTTTGCTGCCACAGCAAAGGTGCCAGCGGGGAAAAGTGATGCTGGTCCTCATTGCCTCCTGGAACCTCTTTAAATGCCCCAGACAATTTGGCCCTCTCTGCTTTACTGCGGACTCCATCCTCAAAAGCACCTGTTTTCGCTTTCGGCAACCTCCGGAGCAAAAAAGACAAACGTCCAGCTTTTGCTGCCACAGCAAAGGTGCCAGTGGGGAAAAGTAATGCTGGTCCTCACTGCCTCCTGGAACCCTTTCAAATGCCACAGACAATTTGGCCCTCTCTGCTTTCCTGCGGACTCCATCCTCAAAAGCACCTGTTTTCACTTTCGGCGCCCTCCGGTGGTAAAAAGACAAACGTCCAGCTTTTGCTGCCACAGCAAAGGTGCCAGCGGGGAAAAGTGATGCTGGTCCTCACTGCCTCCTGGAACCCTTTCAAATGCCACAGACAATTTGGCCCTCTCTGCTTTCCTGCGGACTCCATCCTCAAAAGCACCTGTTTTCACTTTCGGAGCCCTCCGGTGGTAAAAAGACAAACGTCCAGCTTTTGCTGCCACAGCAAAGGTGCCAGCGGGGAAAAGTGATGCTGGTCCTCACTGCCTCCTGGAACCCCTTAAAATGCCACAGACAATTTGGCCCTCTCTGCTTTCCTGCGGACTCCATCCTCAAAAGCAGCTTTTTTCGCTTTTGGCAGCCTCCGGAGCAAAAAAGACAAACGTCCAGCTTTTGCTGCCACAGCAAAGGTGCCAGCGGGGAAAAGTGATGCTGGTTCTCACTGCCTCCTGGAACCCTTTCAAATGCCACAGACAATTTGGCCCTCTCTGCTTTCCTGCGGACTCCATCCTCAAAAGCACCTGTTTTCGCTTTCGGCAACGTCAGGAGCAAAAAAGACAAACGTCCAGGTTTTGCTGCCACAGCAAAGGTGCCAGCGGGGAAAAGTGATGCTGGTCCTCATTGCCTCCTGGAACCTCTTCAAATGCCCCAGACAATTTGGCCCTCTCTGCTTTCCTGCGGACTCCATCCTCAAAAGCACCTGTTTTCGCTTTCGGCACCCTCCGGAGCAAAAAAGACAAACGTCCAGCTTTTGCTGCCACAGCAAAGGTGCCAGCTGGAAAAAGTGATGCTGGTTCTCACTGCCTCCTGGAACCCTTTCAAATGCCACAGACAATTTGGCCCTCTCTGCTTTCCTGCGGACTCCATCCTCAAAAGGACCTTTTTTCGCTTTCGGCCACCTCCGGAGCAAAAAAGATAAACGTCCAGCTTTTGCTGCCACAGCAAGGTGACAGCGGGGAAAAGTAATGCTGGTTCTCACTGCCTCCTGGAACCCTTTCAAATGCCCCAGACAATTTGACCCTCTCTGCTTTCCTGCGGACTCCATCCTCAAAAGCACCTGTTTTCGCTTTCGGCAACCTCCGGAGCAAAAAAGACAAACGTCCAGCTTTTGCTGTCACAGCAAAGGTGCCAGCGGGGAAAAGTGATGCTGGTCCTCATTGCCTCCTGGAACCTCTTCAAATGCCCCAGACAATTTGGCCCTCCCTGCTTTACTGCGGACTCCATCCTCAAAAGCACCTGTTTTCGCTTTCGGCAGCCTCCGGAGCAAAAAAGACAAACGTCCAGCTTGTGCTGCCACAGCAAAGGTGCCAACGGGGAAAAGTGATGCTGGTCCTCACTGCCTCCTGGAACCTCTTCAAATGCCCCAGACAATTTGGCCCTCTCTGCTTTACTGCGGACTCCATCCTCAAAAGCACCTGTTTTCACTTTCGGAGCCCTCCGGTGGTAAAAAGACAAACGTCCAGCTTTTGCTGCCACAGCAAAGGTGCCAGCGGGGAAAAGTAATGCTGGTTCTCACTGCCTCCTGGAACCCTTTCAAATGCCACAGACAATTTGGCCCTCTCTGCTTTCCTGCGGACTCCATCCTCAAAAGCACCTGTTTTCGCTTTCGGCAGCCTCCGGAGCAAAAAAGACAAACGCCCAGCTTTTGCTGCCACAGCAAAGGTGCCAGCGGAGAAAAGTAATGCTGGTTCTCACTGCCTCCTGGAACCCTTTCAAATGCCACAGACAATTTGGCCCTCTCTGCTTTCCTGCGGACTCCATCCTCAAAAGCACCTGTTTTCGCTTTGTGCAGCCTCCGGAGCAAAAAAGACAAACGCCCCGCTTTTGCTGCCACAGCAAAGGTGCCACCGGAGAAAAGTAATGCTGGTTCTCACTGCCTCCTGGAACCCTTTCAAATGCCACAGACAATTTGGCCCTCTCTGCTTTACTGCGGACTCCATCCTCAAAAGGACCTTTTTTCGCTTTCGGCCACCTCCGGAGCAAAAAAGACAAACGTCCAGCTTTTGCTGCCACAGCAAAGGTGCCAGCGGGGAAAAGTAATGCTGGTTCTCACTGCCTACTGGAACCCTTTCAAATGCCACAGACAATTTGACCCTCTCTGCTTTCCTGCGGACTCCATCCTCAAAAGCACCTTTTTTCGCTTTCGGAAACCTCAGGAGCAAAAAAGACAAACGTCCAGCTTTTGCTGCCACAGCAAAGGTGCCAGTGGGGAAAAGTGATGCTGGTCCTCATTGCCTCCTGGAACCTCTTCAAATGCCCCAGACAATTTGGCCCTCTCTGCTTTCCTGCGGACTCCATCCTCAAAAGCACCTGTTTTCGCTTTCGGCAACCTCCGGAGCAAAAAAGACAAACGTCCAGCTTGTGCTGCCACAGCAAAGGTGCCAGCGGGGAAAAGTAATGCTGGTTCTCACTGCCTCCTGGAACCCTTTCAAATGCCACAGACAATTTGACCCTCTCTGCTTTCCTGCGGACTCCATCCTCAAAAGCACCTTTTTTCGCTTTCGGCCACCTCCGGAGCAAAAAAGACAAACGTCCAGCTTTTGCTGCCACAGCAAAGGTGACAGCGGGGAAAAGTAATGCTGGTCCTCACTGCCTCCTGGAACCCCTTCAAATGCCACAGACAATTTGGCCCTCTCTGCTTTCCTGCGGACTCCATCCTCAAAAGCACCTTTTTTCACTTTCGGCGCCCTCCGGTGGTAAAAAGACAAACGTCCAGCTTTTGCTGCCACAGCAAAGGTGCCAGCGGGGAAAAGTAATGCTGGTTCTCACTGCCTCCTGGAACCCTTTCAAATGCCACAGACAATTTGACCCTCTCTGCTTTCCTGTGGACTCCATCCTCAAAAGCACCTTTTTTCGCTTTCGGCCACCTCCGGAGCAAAAAAGACAAACGTCCAGCTTTTGCTGCCACAGCAAAGGTGACAGCGGGGAAAAGTAATGCTGGTTCTCACTGCCTCCTGGAACCCTTTCAAATGCCACAGACAATTTGACCCTCTCTGCTTTCCTGCGGACTCCATCCTCAAAAGCACCTTTTTTCGCTTTCGGCAACCTCCGGAGCAAAAAAGACAAACGTCCAGGTTTTGCTGCCACAGCAAAGGTGCCAGCGGGGAAAAGTGATGCTGGTCCTCATTGCCTCCTGGAACCTCTTCAAATGCCCCAGACAATTTGGCCCTCCCTGCTTTACTGCGGACTCCATCCTCAAAAGCACCTTTTTTCGCTTTCGGCAGCCTCCGGAGCAAAAAAGACAAACGTCCAGCTTTTGTTGCCACAGCAAAGGTGCCAACGGGGAAAAGTGATGCTGGTCCTCACTGCATCCTGGAACCCCTTCCAATGCCCCAGACAATTTGGCCCTCTCTGCTTTCCTGCGGACTCCATCCTCAAAAGCACCTGTTTTCGCTTTCGGCAACCTCCGGAGCAAAAAAGACAAACGTCCAGCTTTTGCTGCCACAGCAAAGGTGCCAGCGGGGAAAAGTAATGCTGGTTCTCACTGCCTCCTGGAACCCTTTCAAATGCCACAGACAATTTCGCCCTCTCTGCTTTCCTGCGGACTACATCCTCAAAAGCACCTGTTTTCGCTTTCGGCAACCTCCGGAGCAAAAAAGACAAACGTCCACCCTTTGCTGCCACAGTAAAGGTGACAGCGGGGAAAAGTAATGCTGGTTCTCACTGCCTCCTGGAACCCTTTCAAATGCTCCAGACAATTTGGCCCTCTCTGATTTCCTGCGGACTCCATCCTCAAAAGCACCTGTTTTCACTTTCGGAGCCCTCCGGTGGTAAAAAGACAAACGTGCAGCTTTTGCTGCCACAGCAAAGGTGCCAGCGGGGAAAAGTGATGCTGGTCCTCATTGCCTCCTGGAACCCTTTCAAATGCCACAGACAATTTGGCCCTCTCTGCTTTCCTGCGGACTCCATCCTCAAAAGCACCTTTTTTCACTTTCGGCGCCCTCCGGTGGTAAAAAGACAAACGTCCAGCTTTTGCTGCCACAGCAAAGGTGCCAGCGGGGAAAAGTAATGCTGGTTCTCACTGCCTCCTGGAACCCTTTCAAATGCCACAGACAATTTGGCCCTCTCTGCTTTCCTGCGGACTCCATCCTCAAAAGGACCTGTTTTCGCTTTCGGCAACGTCAGGAGCAAAAAAGACAAACGTCCAGGTTTTGCTGCCACAGCAAAGGTGCCAGCGGGGAAAAGTGATGCTGGTCCTCATTGCCTCCTGGAACCTCTTCAAATGCCCCAGACAATTTGGCCCTCTCTGCTTTCCTACGGACTCCATCCTCAAAAGCACCTGTTTTCGCTTTCGGCACCCTCCGGAGCAAAAAAGACAAACGTCCAGCTTGTGCTGCCACAGCAAAGGTGCCAGCTGGGAAAAGTGATGCTGGTTCTCACTGCCTCCTGGAACCCTTTCAAATGCCACAGACAATTTGGCCCTCTCTGCTTTCCTGCGGACTCCATCCTCAAAAGGACCTTTTTTCGCTTTCGGCCACCTCCGGAGCAAAAAAGACAAACGTCCAGCTTTTGCTGCCACAGCAAAGGTGACAGCGGGGAAAAGTAATGCTGGTTCTCACTGCCTCCTGGAACCCTTTCAAATGCCACAGACAATTTGACCCTCTCTGCTTTCCTGCGGACTCCATCCTCAAAAGCACCTTTTTTCGCTTTCGGCAACCTCCGGAGCAAAAAAGACAAACGTCCAGGTTTTGCTGCCACAGCAAAGGTGCCAGCGGGGAAAAGTGATGCTGGTCCTCATTGCCTCCTGGAACCTCTTCAAATGCCCCAGACAATTTGGCCCTCCCTGCTTTACTGCGGACTCCATCCTCAAAAGCACCTTTTTTCGCTTTCGGCAGCCTCCGGAGCAAAAAAGACAAACGTCCAGCTTTTGCTGCCACAGCAAAGGTGCCAACGGGGAAAAGTGATGCTGGTCCTCACTGCCTCCTGGAACCCCTTCCAATGCCCCAGACAATTTGGCCCTCTCTGCTTTCCTGCGGACTCCATCCTCAAAAGCACCTGTTTTCGCTTTCGGCAACCTCCGGAGCAAAAAAGACAAACGTCCAGCTTTTGCTGCCACAGCAAAGGTGCCAGCGGGGAAAAGTAATGCTGGTTCTCACTGCCTCCTGGAACCCTTTCAAATGCCACAGACAATTTGGCCCTCTCTGCTTTCCTGCGGACTACATCCTCAAAAGCACCTGTTTTCGCTTTCGGCAACCTCCGGAGCAAAAAAGACAAACGTCCACCTTTTGCTGCCACAGTAAAGGTGACAGCGGGGAAAAGTAATGCTGGTTCTCACTGCCTCCTGGAACCCTTTCAAATGCCCCAGACAATTTGGCCCTCTCTGATTTCCTGCGGACTCCATCCTCAAAAGCACCTGTTTTCGCTTTGTGCAGCCTCCGGAGCAAAAAAGACAAACGCCCAGCTTTTGCTGCCACAGCAAAGGTGCCAGCGGGGAAAAGTAATGCTGGTTCTCACTGCCTCCTGGAACCCTTTCAAATGCCACAGACAATTTCGCCCTCTCTGCTTTCCTGCGGACTACATCCTCAAAAGCACCTGTTTTCGCTTTCGGCAACCTCCGGAGCAAAAAAGACAAACGTCCACCCTTTGCTGCCACAGTAAAGGTGACAGCGGGGAAAAGTAATGCTGGTTCTCACTGCCTCCTGGAACCCTTTCAAATGCTCCAGACAATTTGGCCCTCTCTGATTTCCTGCGGACTCCATCCTCAAAAGCACCTGTTTTCACTTTCGGAGCCCTCCGGTGGTAAAAAGACAAACGTGCAGCTTTTGCTGCCACAGCAAAGGTGCCAGCGGGGAAAAGTGATGCTGGTCCTCATTGCCTCCTGGAACCCTTTCAAATGCCACAGACAATTTGGCCCTCTCTGCTTTCCTGCGGACTCCATCCTCAAAAGCACCTGTTTTCGCTTTCGGCAGCGTCCGGAGCAAAAAAGACAAACGTCCAGCTTTTGCTGCCACAGCAAAGGTGCCAGCGGGGAAAAGTAATGCTGGTTCTCACTGCCTCCTGGAACCCTTTCAAATGCCACAGACAATTTGGCCCTCTCTGCTTTCCTGCGGACTCCATCCTCAAAAGGACCTGTTTTCGCTTTCGGCAACGTCAGGAGCAAAAAAGACAAACGTCCAGGTTTTGCTGCCACAGCAAAGGTGCCAGCGGGGAAAAGTGATGCTGGTCCTCATTGCCTCCTGGAACCTCTTCAAATGCCCCAGACAATTTGGCCCTCTCTGCTTTCCTACGGACTCCATCCTCAAAAGCACCTGTTTTCGCTTTCGGCACCCTCCGGAGCAAAAAAGACAAACGTCCAGCTTGTGCTGCCACAGCAAAGGTGCCAGCTGGGAAAAGTGATGCTGGTTCTCACTGCCTCCTGGAACCCTTTCAAATGCCACAGACAATTTGGCCCTCTCTGCTTTCCTGCGGACTCCATCCTCAAAAGGACCTTTTTTCGCTTTCGGCCACCTCCGGAGCAAAAAAGACAAACGTCCAGCTTTTGCTGCCACAGCAAAGGTGACAGCGGGGAAAAGTAATGCTGGTTCTCACTGCCTCCTGGAACCCTTTCAAATGCCACAGACAATTTGACCCTCTCTGCTTTCCTGCGGACTCCATCCTCAAAAGCACCTTTTTTCGCTTTCGGCAACCTCCGGAGCAAAAAAGACAAACGTCCAGGTTTTGCTGCCACAGCAAAGGTGCCAGCGGGGAAAAGTGATGCTGGTCCTCATTGCCTCCTGGAACCTCTTCAAATGCCCCAGACAATTTGGCCCTCCCTGCTTTACTGCGGACTCCATCCTCAAAAGCACCTTTTTTCGCTTTCGGCAGCCTCCGGAGCAAAAAAGACAAACGTCCAGCTTTTGCTGCCACAGCAAAGGTGCCAACGGGGAAAAGTGATGCTGGTCCTCACTGCCTCCTGGAACCCCTTCCAATGCCCCAGACAATTTGGCCCTCTCTGCTTTCCTGCGGACTCCATCCTCAAAAGCACCTGTTTTCGCTTTCGGCAACCTCCGGAGCAAAAAAGACAAACGTCCAGCTTTTGCTGCCACAGCAAAGGTGCCAGCGGGGAAAAGTAATGCTGGTTCTCACTGCCTCCTGGAACCCTTTCAAATGCCACAGACAATTTGGCCCTCTCTGCTTTCCTGCGGACTACATCCTCAAAAGCACCTGTTTTCGCTTTCGGCAACCTCCGGAGCAAAAAAGACAAACGTCCACCTTTTGCTGCCACAGTAAAGGTGACAGCGGGGAAAAGTAATGCTGGTTCTCACTGCCTCCTGGAACCCTTTCAAATGCCCCAGACAATTTGGCCCTCTCTGATTTCCTGCGGACTCCATCCTCAAAAGCACCTGTTTTCGCTTTGTGCAGCCTCCGGAGCAAAAAAGACAAACGCCCAGCTTTTGCTGCCACAGCAAAGGTGCCAGCGGGGAAAAGTAATGCTGGTTCTCACTGCCTCCTGGAACCCTTTCAAATGCCACAGACAATTTGGCCCTCTCTGCTTTCCTGCGGACTCCATCCTCAAAAGCACCTGTTTTCGCTTTGTGCAGCCTCCGGAGCAAAAAAGACAAACGCCCAGCTTTTGCTGCCACAGCAAAGGTGCCAGCGGGGAAAAGTAATGCTGGTTCTCACTGCCTCCTGGAACCCTTTCAAATGCCACAGACAATTTGGCCCTCTCTGCTTTCCTGCGGACTCCATCCTCAAAAGCACCTGTTTTCGCTTTCGGCAGCCTCCGGAGCAAAAAAGACAAACGTCCAGCTTTTGCTGCCACAGCAAAGGTGCCAGCGGGGGAAAGTAATGCTGGTTGTCACTGCCTCCTGGAACTCTTTCAAATGCCACAGACAATTTGGCCCTCTCTGCTTTCCTGCGGACTCCATCCTCAAAAGCACCTGTTTTCGCTTTTGGCAACCTCAGGAGCAAAATAGACAAACGTCCAGCTTTTGCTGACACAGCAAAGGTGCCAGCGGGGAAAAGTGATGCTGGTCCTCACTGCCTCCTGGAACCCCTTCAAATGCCACAGACAATTTGGCCCTCTCTGCTTTCCTGCGGACTCCATCCTCAAAAGCACCTGTTTTCACTTTCGGCGCCCTCCGGTGGTAAAAAGACAAACGTCCAGCTTTTGCTGCCACAGCAAAGGTGCCAGCGGGGAAAAGTGATGCTGGTCCTCATTGCCTCCTGGAACCTCTTTAAATGCCCCAGACAATTTGGCCCTCTCTGCTTTACTGCGGACTCCATCCTCAAAAGCACCTGTTTTCGCTTTCGGCAACCTCCGGAGCAAAAAAGACAAACGTCCAGCTTTTGCTGCCACAGCAAAGGTGCCAGTGGGGAAAAGTAATGCTGGTCCTCACTGCCTCCTGGAACCCTTTCAAATGCCACAGACAATTTGGCCCTCTCTGCTTTCCTGCGGACTCCATCCTCAAAAGCACCTGTTTTCACTTTCGGCGCCCTCCGGTGGTAAAAAGACAAACGTCCAGCTTTTGCTGCCACAGCAAAGGTGCCAGCGGGGAAAAGTGATGCTGGTCCTCACTGCCTCCTGGAACCCTTTCAAATGCCACAGACAATTTGGCCCTCTCTGCTTTCCTGCGGACTCCATCCTCAAAAGCACCTGTTTTCACTTTCGGAGCCCTCCGGTGGTAAAAAGACAAACGTCCAGCTTTTGCTGCCACAGCAAAGGTGCCAGCGGGGAAAAGTGATGCTGGTCCTCACTGCCTCCTGGAACCCCTTAAAATGCCACAGACAATTTGGCCCTCTCTGCTTTCCTGCGGACTCCATCCTCAAAAGCACCTGTTTTCGCTTTCGGCAGCCTCCGGAGCAAAAAAGACAAACGTCCAGCTTTTGCTGCCACAGCAAAGGTGCCAGCGGGGAAAAGTGATGCTGGTTCTCACTGCCTCCTGGAACCCTTTCAAATGCCACAGACAATTTGGCCCTCTCTGCTTTCCTGCGGACTCCATCCTCAAAAGGACCTGTTTTCGCTTTCGGCCACCTCCGGAGCAAAAAAGATAAACGTCCAGCTTTTGCTGCCACAGCAAGGTGCCAGCGGGGAAAAGTAATGCTGGTTCTCACTGCCTCCTGGAACCCTTTCAAATGCCCCAGACAATTTGACCCTCTCTGCTTTCCTGCGGACTCCATCCTCAAAAGCACCTGTTTTCGCTTTCGGCAACCTCCGGAGCAAAAAAGACAAACGTCCAGGTTTTGCTGCCACAGCAAAGGTGCCAGCGGGGAAAAGTGATGCTGGTCCTCATTGCCTCCTGGAACCTCTTCAAATGCCCCAGACAATTTGGCCCTCCCTGCTTTACTGCGGACTCCATCCTCAAAAGCACCTGTTTTCGCTTTCGGCAGCCTCCGGAGCAAAAAAGACAAACGTCCAGCTTTTGCTGCCACAGCAAAGGTGCCAACGGGGAAAAGTGATGCTGGTCCTCACTGCCTCCTGGAACCTCTTCAAATGCCCCAGACAATTTGGCCCTCTCTGCTTTACTGCGGACTCCATCCTCAAAAGCACCTGTTTTCACTTTCGGAGCCCTCCGGTGGTAAAAAGACAAACGTCCAGCTTTTGCTGCCACAGCAAAGGTGCCAGTGGGGAAAAGTAATGCTGGTTCTCACTGCCTCCTGGAACCCTTTCAAATGCCACAGACAATTTGGCCCTCTCTGCTTTCCTGCGGACTCCATCCTCAAAAGCACCTTTTTTCGCTTTCGGCCACCTCCGGAGCAAAAAAGACAAACGTCCAGCTTTTGCTGCCACAGCAAAGGTGCCAGCGGGGAAAAGTAATGCTGGTTCTCACTGCCTACTGGAACCCTTTCAAATGCCACAGACAATTTGGCCCTCTCTGCTTTCCTGCGGACTCCATCCTCCAAAGCACTTGTTTTCACTTTCGGCAGCCTCCGGAGAAAAAAAAGACAAACGTCCAGCTTTTGCTGCCACAGCAAAGGTGCCAGCGGGGAAAAGTGATGCTGGTCCTCACTGCCTCCTGGAACCCTTTCAAATGCCACAGACAATTTGGCCCTCTCTGCTTTCCTGCGGACTCCATCCTCAAAAGCACCTTTTTTCGCTTTCGGCAACCTCCGGAGCAAAAAAGACAAACGTCCAGCTTTTGCTGCCACAGCAAAGGTGCCAGCGGGGAAAAGTGATGCTGGTCCTCATTGCCTCCTGGAACCCTTTCAAATGCCCCAGACAATTTGACCCTCTCTGCTTTACTGCGGACGCCATCCTCAAAAGCACCTGTTTTCGCTTTCGGCAACCTCCGGAGCAAAAAAGACAAACGTCCAGCTTGTGCTGCCACAGCAAAGGTGCCAGTGGGGAAAAGTAATGCTGGTTCTCACTGCCTCCTGGAACCCTTTCAAATGCCACAGACAATTTGGCCCTCTCTGCTTTCCTGCGGACTCCATCCTCAAAAGCACCTTTTTTCGCTTTCGGCCACCTCCGGAGCAAAAAAGACAAACGTCCAGCTTTTGCTGCCACAGCAAAGGTGCCAGCGGGGAAAAGTAATGCTGGTTCTCACTGCCTCCTGGAACCTCCTCAAATGCCCCAGACAATTTGGCACTCTCTGCTTTCCTGCGGACTCCATCCTCAAAAGCACTTCTTTTCGCTTTCGGCAGCCTCCGGAGCAAAAAAGACAAACGTCCAGCTTTTGCTGCCACAGCAAAGGTGCCAGCGGGGAAAAGTAATGCTGGTTCTCACTGCCTCCTGGAACCCTTTCAAATGCCACAGACAATTTGACCCTCTCTGCTTTCCTGCGGACTCCATCCTCAAAAGCACCTTTTTTTGCTTTCGGCAAACTCCGGAGCAAAAAAGACAAACGTCCAGCTTTTGCTGCCACAGCAAAGGTGCCAGTGGGGAAAAGTAATGCTGGTTCTCACTGCCTCCTGGAACCTCTTCAAATGCCCCAGACAATTTGGCACTCTCTGCTTTCCTGCGGAGTCCATCCTCAAAAGCACCTGTTTTCGCTTTCGGCATCCTCCGGAGGAAAAAAGACAAACGTCCAGCTTTTGCTGCCACAGCAAAGGTACCAGCGGGGAAAAGTAATGCTGGTTCTCACTGCCTCCTGGAACCCTTTCAAATGCCCCAGACAATTTGACCCTCTCTGCTTTCCTGCGGACTCCATCCTCAAAAGCACCTGTTTTCGCTTTCGGCATCCTCCGGAGCAAAAAAGACAAACGTCCAGCTTTTGCTGCCACAGCAAAGGTGCCACCGGAGAAAAGTAATGCTGGTTCTCACTGCCTCCTGGAACCCTTTCAAATGCCACAGACAATTTGGCCCTCTCTGCTTTCCTGCGGACTCTATCCTCAAAAGCACCTGTTTTCGCTTTCGGCAACCTCCGGAGCAAAAAAGACAAACGTCCAGCTTTTGCTGCCACAGCAAAGGTGCCAGCGGGGAAAAGTAATGCTGGTTCTCACTGCCTCCTGGAACCCTTTCAAATGCCCCAGACAATTTGGCCCTCTCTGCTTTCCTGCGGACTCCATCCTCAAAAGCACCTTTTTTCGCTTTCGGCAACCGTCGGAGGAAAAAAGACAAACGTCCAGCTTTTGCTGCCACAGCAAAGGTACCAGCGGGGAAAAGTAATGCTGGTTCTCACTGCCTCCTGGAACCTCTTCAAATGCCCCAGACAATTTGGCCCTCTCTGCTTTCCTGCGGACTCCATCCTCAAAAGCACCTGTTTTCGCTTTCGGCAGCCTCCGGAGCAAAAAAGACAAACGTCCAGCTTTTGCTGCCACAGCAAAGGTGCCAGCGGGGGAAAGTAATGCTGGTTGTCACTGCCTCCTGGAACTCTTTCAAATGCCACAGACAATTTGGCCCTCTCTGCTTTCCTGCGGACTCCATCCTGAAAAGCACCTGTTTTCGCTTTTGGCAACCTCAGGAGCAAAATAGACAAACGTCCAGCTTTTGCTGCCACAGCAAAGGTGCCAGCGGGGAAAAGTGATGCTGGTCCTCACTGCCTCCTGGAACCCCTTCAAATGCCACAGACAATTTGGCCCTCTCTGCTTTCCTGCGGACTCCATCCTCAAAAGCACCTGTTTTCACTTTCGGCGCCCTCCGGTGGTAAAAAGACAAACGTCCAGCTTTTGCTGCCACAGCAAAGGTGCCAGCGGGGAAAAGTGATGCTGGTCCTCATTGCCTCCTGGAACCTCTTTAAATGCCCCAGACAATTTGGCCCTCTCTGCTTTCCTGCGGACTCCATCCTCAAAAGCACCTGTTTTCGCTTTCGGCAACCTCCGGAGCAAAAAAGACAAACGTCCAGCTTTTGCTGCCACAGCAAAGGTGCCAGTGGGGAAAAGTAATGCTGGTCCTCACTGCCTCCTGGAACCCTTTCAAATGCCACAGACAATTTGGCCCTCTCTGCTTTCCTGCGGACTCCATCCTCAAAAGCACCTGTTTTCACTTTCGGCGCCCTCCGGTGGTAAAAAGACAAACGTCCAGCTTTTGCTGCCACAGCAAAGGTGCCAGCGGGGAAAAGTGATGCTGGTCCTCACTGCCTCCTGGAACCCTTTCAAATGCCACAGACAATTTGGCCCTCTCTGCTTTCCTGCGGACTCCATCCTCAAAAGCACCTGTTTTCACTTTCGGAGCCCTCCGGTGGTAAAAAGACAAAAGTCCAGCTTTTGCTGCCACAGCAAAGGTGCCAGCCGGGGAAAAGTGATGCTGGTCCTCACTGCCTCCTGGAACCCTTTCAAATGCCACAGACAATTTGGCCCTCTCTGCTTTCCTGCGGACTCCATCCTCAAAAGCACCTGTTTTCGCTTTCGGCAGCCTCCGGAGCAAAAAAGACAAACGCCCAGCTTTTGCTGCCACAGCAAAGGTGCCAGCGGAGAAAAGTAATGCTGGTTCTCACTGCCTCCTGGAACCCTTTCAAATGCCACAGACAATTTGACCCTCTCTGCTTTCCTGCGGACTCCATCCTCAAAAGCACCTTTTTTTGCTTTCGGCAAACTCCGGAGCAAAAAAGACAAACGCCCCGCTTTTGCTGCCACAGCAAAGGTGCCACCGGAGAAAAGTAATGCTGGTTCTCACTGCCTCCTGGAACCCTTTCAAATGCCACAGACAATTTGGCCCTCTCTGCTTTACTGCGGACTCCATCCTCAAAAGGACCTTTTTTCGCTTTCAGCCACCTCCGGAGCAAAAAAGACAAACGTCCAGCTTTTGCTGCCACAGCAAAGGTGCCAGCGGGGAAAAGTAATGCTGGTTCTCACTGCCTCCTGGAACCCTTTCAAATGCCACAGACAATTTGACCCTCTCTGCTTTCCTGCGGACTCCATCCTCAAAAGGACCTGTTTTCGCTTTCGGCAACCTCAGGAGCAAAAAAGACAAACGTCCAGCTTTTGCTGCCACAGCAAAGGTGCCAGTGGGGAAAAGTGATGCTGGTCCTCATTGCCTCCTGGAACCTCTTCAAATGCCCCAGACAATTTGGCCCTCTCTGCTTTCCTGCGGACTCCATCCTCAAAAGCACCTGTTTTCGCTTTCGGCAACCTCCGGAGCAAAAAAGACAAACGTCCAGCTTGTGCTGCCACAGCAAAGGTGCCAGTGGGGAAAAGTAATGCTGGTTCTCACTGCCTCCTGGAACCCTTTCAAATGCCACAGACAATTTGGCCCTCTCTGCTTTCCTGCGGACTCCATCCTCAAAAGCACCTTTTTTCGCTTTCGGCCACCTCCGGAGCAAAAAAGACAAACGTCCAGCTTTTGCTGCCACAGCAAAGGTGCCAGCGGGGAAAAGTAATGCTGGTTCTCACTGCCTACTGGAACCCTTTCAAATGCCACAGACAATTTGGCCCTCTCTGCTTTCCTGCGGACTCCATCCTCCAAAGCACTTGTTTTCACTTTCGGCAGCCTCCGGAGAAAAAAAAGACAAACGTCCAGCTTTTGCTGCCACAGCAAAGGTGCCAGTGGGGAAAAGTGATGCTGGTCCTCACTGCCTCCTGGAACCCTTTCAAATGCCACAGACAATTTGGCCCTCTCTGCTTTCCTGCGGACTCCATCCTCAAAAGCACCTTTTTTCGCTTTCGGCAACCTCCGGAGCAAAAAAGACAAACGTCCAGCTTTTGCTGCCACAGCAAAGGTGCCAGCGGGGAAAAGTGATGCTGGTCCTCATTGCCTCCTGGAACCCTTTCAAATGCCCCAGACAATTTGACCCTCTCTGCTTTACTGCGGACGCCATCCTCAAAAGCACCTGTTTTCGCTTTCGGCAACCTCCGGAGCAAAAAAGACAAACGTCCAGCTTGTGCTGCCACAGCAAAGGTGCCAGTGGGGAAAAGTAATGCTGGTTCTCACTGCCTCCTGGAACCCTTTCAAATGCCACAGACAATTTGGCCCTCTCTGCTTTCCTGCGGACTCCATCCTCAAAAGCACCTTTTTTCGCTTTCGGCCACCTCCGGAGCAAAAAAGACAAACGTCCAGCTTTTGCTGCCACAGCAAAGGTGCCAGCGGGGAAAAGTAATGCTGGTTCTCACTGCCTCCTGGAACCTCCTCAAATGCCCCAGACAATTTGGCCCTCTCTGCTTTCCTGCGGACTCCATCCTCAAAAGCACTTCTGTTCGCTTTCGGCAGCCTCCGGAGCAAAAAAGACAAACGTCCAGCTTTTGCTGCCACAGCAAAGGTGCCAGCGGGGAAAAGTAATGCTGGTTCTCACTGCCTCCTGGAACCCTTTCAAATGCCACAGACAATTTGACCCTCTCTGCTTTCCTGCGGACTCCATCCTCAAAAGCACCTTTTTTTGCTTTCGGCAAACTCCGGAGCAAAAAAGACAAACGTCCAGCTTTTGCTGCCACAGCAAAGGTGCCAGTGGGGAAAAGTGATGCTGGTTCTCACTGCCTCCTGGAACCCTTTCAAATGCCCCAGACAATTTGACCCTCTCTGCTTTCCTGCGGACTCCATCCTCAAAAGCACCTTTTTTCGCTTTCGGCCACCTCCGGAGCAAAAAAGACAAACGTCCAGCTTTTGCTGCCACAGCAAAGGTGCCAGCGGGGAAAAGTAATGCTGGTTCTCACTGCCTCCTGGAACCTCTTCAAATGCCCCAGACAATTTGGCACTCTCTGCTTTCCTGCGGAGTCCATCCTCAAAAGCACCTGTTTTCGCTTTCGGCATCCTCCGGAGGAAAAAAGACAAACGTCCAGCTTTTGCTGCCACAGCAAAGGTACCAGCGGGGAAAAGTAATGCTGGTTCTCACTGCCTCCTGGAACCCTTTCAAATGCCCCAGACAATTTGGCCCTCTCTGCTTTCCTGCGGACTCCATCCTCAAAAGCACCTTTTTTCGCTTTCGGCAACCGTCGGAGGAAAAAAGACAAACGTCCAGCTTTTGCTGCCACAGCAAAGGTACCAGCGGGGAAAAGTAATGCTGGTTCTCACTGCCTCCTGGAACCTCTTCAAATGCCCCAGACAATTTGGCCCTCTCTGCTTTCCTGCGGACTCCATCCTCAAAAGCACCTTTTTTCGCTTTCGGCAACCTCCGGAGCAAAAAAGACAAACGTCCAGCTTTTGCTGCCACAGCAAAGGTGCCAGCGGGGAAAAGTGATGCTGGTCCTCATTGCCTCCTGGAACCCTTTCAAATGCCCCAGACAATTTGACCCTCTCTGCTTTACTGCGGACGCCATCCTCAAAAGCACCTGTTTTCGCTTTCGGCAACCTCCGGAGCAAAAAAGACAAACGTCCAGCTTGTGCTGCCACAGCAAAGGTGCCAGTGGGGAAAAGTAATGCTGGTTCTCACTGCCTCCTGGAACCCTTTCAAATGCCACAGACAATTTGGCCCTCTCTGCTTTCCTGCGGACTCCATCCTCAAAAGCACCTTTTTTCGCTTTCGGCAACCTCCGGAGCAAAAAAGACAAACGTCCAGCTTTTGCTGCCACAGCAAAGGTGCCAGCGGGGAAAAGTAATGCTGGTTCTCACTGCCTCCTGGAACCTCCTCAAATGCCCCAGACAATTTGGCCCTCTCTGCTTTCCTGCGGACTCCATCCTCAAAAGCACTTCTGTTCGCTTTCGGCAGCCTCCGGAGCAAAAAAGACAAACGTCCAGCTTTTGCTGCCACAGCAAAGGTGCCAGCGGGGAAAAGTAATGCTGGTTCTCACTGCCTCCTGGAACCCTTTCAAATGCCACAGACAATTTGACCCTCTCTGCTTTCCTGCGGACTCCATCCTCAAAAGCACCTTTTTTTGCTTTCGGCAAACTCCGGAGCAAAAAAGACAAACGTCCAGCTTTTGCTGCCACAGCAAAGGTGCCAGTGGGGAAAAGTGATGCTGGTTCTCACTGCCTCCTGGAACCCTTTCAAATGCCCCAGACAATTTGACCCTCTCTGCTTTCCTGCGGACTCCATCCTCAAAAGCACCTTTTTTCGCTTTCGGCCACCTCCGGAGGAAAAAAGACAAACGTCCAGCTTTTGCTGCCACAGCAAAGGTGCCAGCGGGGAAAAGTAATGCTGGTTCTCACTGCCTCCTGGAACCTCTTCAAATGCCCCAGACAATTTGGCCCTCTCTGCTTTCCTGCGGACTCCATCCTCAAAAGCACCTGTTTTCGCTTTCGGCATCCTCCGGAGGAAAAAAACAAACGTCCAGCTTTTGCTGCCACAGCAAAGGTACCAGCGGGGAAAAGTAATGCTGGTTCTCACTGCCTCCTGGAACCCTTTCAAATGCCCCAGACAATTTGACCCTCTCTGCTTTCCTGCGGACTCCATCCTCAAAAGCACCTGTTTTCGCTTTCGGCAGCCTCCGGAGCAAAAAAGACAAACGTCCAGCTTTTGCTGCCACAGCAAAGGTGCTACCGGAGAAAAGTAATGCTGGTTCTCACTGCCTCCTGGAACCCTTTCAAATGCCACAGACAATTTGGCCCTCTCTGCTTTCCTGCGGACTCTATCCTCAAAAGCACCTGTTTTCGCTTTCGGCAACCTCCGGAGCAAAAAAGACAAACGTCCAGCTTTTGCTGCCACAGCAAAGGTGCCAGCGGGGAAAAGTAATGCTGGTTCTCACTGCCTCCTGGAACCCTTTCAAATGCCCCAGACAATTTGGCCCTCTCTGCTTTCCTGCGGACTCCATCCTCAAAAGCACCTTTTTTCGCTTTCGGCAACCGTCGGAGGAAAAAAGACAAACGTCCAGCTTTTGCTGCCACAGCAAAGGTGCCAGTGGGGAAAAGTAATGCTGGTCCTCACTGCCTCCTGGAACCCTTTCAAATGCCACAGACAATTTGGCCCTCTCTGCTTTCCTGCGGACTCCATCCTCAAAAGCACCTGTTTTCACTTTCGGCGCCCTCCGGTGGTAAAAAGACAAACGTCCAGCTTTTGCTGCCACAGCAAAGGTGCCAGCGGGGAAAAGTGATGCTGGTCCTCACTGCCTCCTGGAACCCTTTCAAATGCCACAGACAATTTGGCCCTCTCTGCTTTCCTGCGGACTCCATCCTCAAAAGCACCTGTTTTCACTTTCGGAGCCCTCCGGTGGTAAAAAGACAAAAGTCCAGCTTTTGCTGCCACAGCAAAGGTGCCAGCGGGGAAAAGTGATGCTGGTCCTCACTGCCTCCTGGAACCCTTTCAAATGCCACAGACAATTTGGCCCTCTCTGCTTTCCTGCGGACTCCATCCTCAAAAGCACCTGTTTTCGCTTTCGGCAGCCTCCGGAGCAAAAAAGACAAACGCCCAGCTTTTGCTGCCACAGCAAAGGTGCCAGCGGAGAAAAGTAATGCTGGTTCTCACTGCCTCCTGGAACCCTTTCAAATGCCACAGACAATTTGGCCCTCTCTGCTTTCCTGCGGACTCCATCCTCAAAAGCACCTGTTTTCGCTTTGTGCAGCCTCCGGAGCAAAAAAGACAAACGCCCCGCTTTTGCTGCCACAGCAAAGGTGCCACCGGAGAAAAGTAATGCTGGTTCTCACTGCCTCCTGGAACCCTTTCAAATGCCACAGACAATTTGGCCCTCTCTGCTTTACTGCGGACTCCATCCTCAAAAGGACCTTTTTTCGCTTTCGGCCACCTCCGGAGCAAAAAAGACAAACGTCCAGCTTTTGCTGCCACAGCAAAGGTGCCAGCGGGGAAAAGTAATGCTGGTTCTCACTGCCTCCTGGAACCCTTTCAAATGCCACAGACAATTTGACCCTCTCTGCTTTCCTGCGGACTCCATCCTCAAAAGCACCTTTTTTCGCTTTCGGCAACCTCCGGAGCAAAAAAGACAAACGTCCAGCTTTTGCTGCCACAGCAAAGGTGCCAGTGGGGAAAAGTGATGCTGGTCCTCATTGCCTCCTGGAACCTCTTCAAATGCCCCAGACAATTTGGCCCTCTCTGCTTTCCTGCGGACTCCATCCTCAAAAGCACCTGTTTTCGCTTTCGGCAACCTCCGGAGCAAAAAAGACAAACGTCCAGCTTGTGCTGCCACAGCAAAGGTGCCAGTGGGGAAAAGTAATGCTGGTTCTCACTGCCTCCTGGAACCCTTTCAAATGCCACAGACAATTTGGCCCTCTCTGCTTTCCTGCGGACTCCATCCTCAAAAGCACCTTTTTTCGCTTTCGGCCACCTCCGGAGCAAAAAAGACAAACGTCCAGCTTTTGCTGCCACAGCAAAGGTGCCAGCGGGGAAAAGTAATGCTGGTTCTCACTGCCTACTGGAACCCTTTCAAATGCCACAGACAATTTGGCCCTCTCTGCTTTCCTGCGGACTCCATCCTCCAAAGCACCTGTTTTCGCTTTCGGCAGCCTCCGGAGAAAAAAAAGACAAACGTCCAGCTTTTGCTGCCACAGCAAAGGTGCCAGTGGGGAAAAGTGATGCTGGTCCTCACTGCCTCCTGGAACCCTTTCAAATGCCACAGACAATTTGGCCCTCTCTGCTTTCCTGCGGACTCCATCCTCAAAAGCACCTTTTTTCGCTTTCGGCAACCTCCGGAGCAAAAAAGACAAACGTCCAGCTTTTGCTGCCACAGCAAAGGTGCCAGTGGGGAAAAGTGATGCTGGTCCTCATTGCCTCCTGGAACCCTTTCAAATGCCCCAGACAATTTGACCCTCTCTGCTTTACTGCGGACGCCATCCTCAAAAGCACCTGTTTTCGCTTTCGGCAACCTCCGGAGCAAAAAAGACAAACGTCCAGCTTGTGCTGCCACAGCAAAGGTGCCAGTGGGGAAAAGTAATGCTGGTCCTCACTGCCTCCTGGAACCCTTTCAAATGCCACAGACAATTTGGCCCTCTCTGCTTTCCTGCGGACTCCATCCTCAAAAGCACCTTTTTTCGCTTTCGGCCACCTCCGGAGCAAAAAAGACAAACGTCCAGCTTTTGCTGCCACAGCAAAGGTGCCAGCGGGGAAAAGTAATGCTGGTTCTCACTGCCTCCTGGAACCTCCTCAAATGCCCCAGACAATTTGGCACTCTCTGCTTTCCTGCGGACTCCATCCTCAAAAGCACTTCTGTTCGCTTTCGGCAGCCTCCGGAGCAAAAAAGACAAACGTCCAGCTTTTGCTGCCACAGCAAAGGTGCCAGCGGGGAAAAGTAATGCTGGTCCTCACTGCCTCCTGGAACCCCTTCAAATGCCACAGACAATTTGGCCCTCTCTGCTTTCCTGCGGACTCCATCCTCAAAAGCACCTGTTTTCACTTTCGGCGCCCTCCGGTGGTAAAAAGACAAACGTCCAGCTTTTGCTGCCACAGCAAAGGTGCCAGCGGGGAAAAGTGATGCTGGTCCTCATTGCCTCCTGGAACCTCTTTAAATGCCCCAGACAATTTGGCCCTCTCTGCTTTACTGCGGACTCCATCCTCAAAAGCACCTGTTTTCGCTTTCGGCAACCTCCGGAGCAAAAAAGACAAACGTCCAGCTTTTGCTGCCACAGCAAAGGTGCCAGTGGGGAAAAGTAATGCTGGTCCTCACTGCCTCCTGGAACCCTTTCAAATGCCACAGACAATTTGGCCCTCTCTGCTTTCCTGCGGACTCCATCCTCAAAAGCACCTGTTTTCACTTTCGGCGCCCTCCGGTGTTAAAAAGACAAACGTCCAGCTTTTGCTGCCACAGCAAAGGTGCCAGCGGGGAAAAGTGATGCTGGTCCTCACTGCCTCCTGGAACCCTTTCAAATGCCACAGACAATTTGGCCCTCTCTGCTTTCCTGCGGACTCCATCCTCAAAAGCACCTGTTTTCACTTTCGGAGCCCTCCGGTGGTAAAAAGACAAAAGTCCAGCTTTTGCTGCCACAGCAAAGGTGCCAGCGGGGAAAAGTGATGCTGGTCCTCACTGCCTCCTGGAACCCTTTCAAATGCCACAGACAATTTGGCCCTCTCTGCTTTCCTGCGGACTCCATCCTCAAAAGCACCTGTTTTCGCTTTCGGCAGCCTCCGGAGCAAAAAAGACAAACGCCCAGCTTTTGCTGCCACAGCAAAGGTGCCAGCGGAGAAAAGTAATGCTGGTTCTCACTGCCTCCTGGAACCCTTTCAAATGCCACAGACAATTTGGCCCTCTCTGCTTTCCTGCGGACTCCATCCTCAAAAGCACCTGTTTTCGCTTTGTGCAGCCTCCGGAGCAAAAAAGACAAACGCCCCGCTTTTGCTGCCACAGCAAAGGTGCCACCGGAGAAAAGTAATGCTGGTTCTCACTGCCTCCTGGAACCCTTTCAAATGCCACAGACAATTTGGCCCTCTCTGCTTTACTGCGGACTCCATCCTCAAAAGGACCTTTTTTCGCTTTCGGCCACCTCCGGAGCAAAAAAGACAAACGTCCAGCTTTTGCTGCCACAGCAAAGGTGCCAGCGGGGAAAAGTAATGCTGGTTCTCACTGCCTCCTGGAACCCTTTCAAATGCCACAGACAATTTGACCCTCTCTGCTTTCCTGCGGACTCCATCCTCAAAAGCACCTGTTTTCGCTTTCGGCAACCTCCGGAGCAAAAAAGACAAACGTCCAGCTTTTGCTGCCACAGCAAAGGTGCCAGTGGGGAAAAGTGATGCTGGTCCTCATTGCCTCCTGGAACCTCTTCAAATGCCCCAGACAATTTGGCCCTCTCTGCTTTCCTGCGGACTCCATCCTCAAAAGCACCTGTTTTCGCTTTCGGCAACCTCCGAAGCAAAAAAGACAAACGTCCAGCTTGTGCTGCCACAGCAAAGGTGCCAGCGGGGGAAAGTAATGCTGGTTGTCACTGCCTCCTGGAACTCTTTCAAATGCCACAGACAATTTGGCCCTCTCTGCTTTCCTGCGGACTCCATCCTCAAAAGCACCTGTTTTCGCTTTTGGCAACCTCAGGAGCAAAATAGACAAACGTCCAGCTTTTGCTGCCACAGCAAAGGTGCCAGCGGGGAAAAGTGATGCTGGTCCTCACTGCCTCCTGGAACCCCTTCAAATGCCACAGACAATTTGGCCCTCTCTGCTTTCCTGCGGACTCCATCCTCAAAAGCACCTGTTTTCACTTTCGGCGCCCTCCGGTGGTAAAAAGACAAACGTCCAGCTTTTGCTGCCACAGCAAAGGTGCCAGCGGGGAAAAGTGATGCTGGTCCTCATTGCCTCCTGGAACCTCTTTAAATGCCCCAGACAATTTGGCCCTCTCTGCTTTACTGCGGACTCCATCCTCAAAAGCACCTGTTTTCGCTTTCGGCAACCTCCGGAGCAAAAAAGACAAACGTCCAGCTTTTGCTGCCACAGCAAAGGTGCCAGTGGGGAAAAGTAATGCTGGTCCTCACTGCCTCCTGGAACCCTTTCAAATGCCACAGACAATTTGGCCCTCTCTGCTTTCCTGCGGACTCCATCCTCAAAAGCACCTGTTTTCACTTTCGGCGCCCTCCGGTGGTAAAAAGACAAACGTCCAGCTTTTGCTGCCACAGCAAAGGTGCCAGCGGGGAAAAGTGATGCTGGTCCTCACTGCCTCCTGGAACCCTTTCAAATGCCACAGACAATTTGGCCCTCTCTGCTTTCCTGCGGACTCCATCCTCAAAAGCACCTGTTTTCACTTTCGGAGCCCTCCGTTTGGTAAAAAGTCAAACGTCCAGCTTTTGCTGCCACAGCAAATGTGCCAGCGGGGAAAAGTGATGCTGGTCCTCACTGCCTCCTGGAACCCTTTCAAATGCCACAGACAATTTGGCCCTCTCTGCTTTCCTGCGGACTCCATCCTCAAAAGCACCTGTTTTCGCTTTCGGCAGCCTCCGGAGCAAAAAAGACAAACGCCCAGCTTTTGCTGCCACAGCAAAGGTGCCAGCGGAGAAAAGTAATGCTGGTTCTCACTGCCTCCTGGAACCCTTTCAAATGCCACAGACAATTTGGCCCTCTCTGCTTTCCTGCGGACTCCATCCTCAAAAGCACCTGTTTTCGCTTTGTGCAGCCTCCGGAGCAAAAAAGACAAACGCCCCGCTTTTGCTGCCACAGCAAAGGTGCCACCGGAGAAAAGTAATGCTGGTTCTCACTGCCTCCTGGAACCCTTTCAAATGCCACAGACAATTTGGCCCTCTCTGCTTTACTGCGGACTCCATCCTCAAAAGGACCTTTTTTCGCTTTCGGCCACCTCCGGAGCAAAAAAGACAAACGTCCAGCTTTTGCTGCCACAGCAAAGGTGCCAGCGGGGAAAAGTAATGCTGGTTCTCACTGCCTCCTGGAACCCTTTCAAATGCCCCAGACAATTTGACCCTCTCTGCTTTCCTGCGGACTCCATCCTCAAAAGCACCTTTTTTCGCTTTCGGCCACCTCCGGAGCAAAAAAGACAAACGTCCAGCTTTTGCTGCCACAGCAAAGGTGCCAGCGGGGAAAAGTAATGCTGGTTCTCACTGCCTACTGGA
Organism: Vanellus vanellus; assembly: GCF_965231255.1. Classification (NCBI taxonomy): domain Eukaryota; kingdom Metazoa; phylum Chordata; class Aves; order Charadriiformes; family Charadriidae; genus Vanellus; species Vanellus vanellus. Next base: position 47,524 of record NW_028128318.1, on the reverse strand, counting down.
ACCCTTTCAAATGCCACAGACAATTTGGCCCTCTCTGCTTTCCTGCGGACTCCATCCTCCAAAGCACTTGTTTTCACTTTCGGCAGCCTCCGGAGAAAAAAAAGACAAACGTCCAGCTTTTGCTGCCACAGCAAAGGTGCCAGTGGGGAAAAGTGATGCTGGTCCTCACTGCCTCCTGGAACCCTTTCAAATGCCACAGACAATTTGGCCCTCTCTGCTTTCCTGCGGACTCCATCCTCAAAAGCACCTTTTTTCGCTTTCGGCAACCTCCGGAGCAAAAAAGACAAACGTCCAGCTTTTGCTGCCACAGCAAAGGTGCCAGCGGGGAAAAGTGATGCTGGTCCTCATTGCCTCCTGGAACCCTTTCAAATGCCCCAGACAATTTGACCCTCTCTGCTTTACTGCGGACGCCATCCTCAAAAGCACCTGTTTTCGCTTTCGGCAACCTCCGGAGCAAAAAAGACAAACGTCCAGCTTGTGCTGCCACAGCAAAGGTGCCAGTGGGGAAAAGTAATGCTGGTTCTCACTGCCTCCTGGAACCCTTTCAAATGCCACAGACAATTTGGCCCTCTCTGCTTTCCTGCGGACTCCATCCTCAAAAGCACCTTTTTTCGCTTTCGGCCACCTCCGGAGCAAAAAAGACAAACGTCCAGCTTTTGCTGCCACAGCAAAGGTGCCAGCGGGGAAAAGTAATGCTGGTTCTCACTGCCTCCTGGAACCTCCTCAAATGCCCCAGACAATTTGGCACTCTCTGCTTTCCTGCGGACTCCATCCTCAAAAGCACTTCTGTTCGCTTTCGGCAGCCTCCGGAGCAAAAAAGACAAACGTCCAGCTTTTGCTGCCACAGCAAAGGTGCCAGTGGGGAAAAGTGATGCTGGTTCTCACTGCCTCCTGGAACCCTTTCAAATGCCCCAGACAATTTGGCCCTCTCTGCTTTCCTGCGGACTCCATCCTCAAAAGCACCTTTTTTCGCTTTCGGCCACCTCCGGAGCAAAAAAGACAAACGTCCAGCTTTTGCTGCCACAGCAAAGGTGCCATCGGGGAAAAGTAATGCTGGTTCTCACTGCCTCCTGGAACCTTTTCAAATGCCCCAGACAATTTGGCACTCTCTGCTTTCCTGCGGAGTCCATCCTCAAAAGCACCTGTTTTCGCTTTCGGCATCCTCCGGAGGAAAAAAGACAAACGTCCAGCTTTTGCTGCCACAGCAAAGGTACCAGCGGGGAAAAGTAATGCTGGTTCTCACTGCCTCCTGGAACCCTTTCAAATGCCCCAGACAATTTGACCCTCTCTGCTTTCCTGCGGACTCCATCCTCAAAAGCACCTGTTTTCGCTTTCGGCAGCCTCCGGAGCAAAAAAGACAAACGTCCAGCTTTTGCTGCCACAGCAAAGGTGCCACCGGAGAAAAGTAATGCTGGTTCTCACTGCCTCCTGGAACCCTTTCAAATGCCACAGACAATTTGGCCCTCTCTGCTTTACTGCGGACGCCATCCTCAAAAGCACCTGTTTTCGCTTTCGGCAACCTCCGGAGAAAAAAGACAAACGTCCAGCTTTTGCTGCCACAGCAAAGGTGCCAGCGGGGAAAAGTAATGCTGGTTCTCACTGCCTCCTGGAACCCTTTCAAATGCCCCAGACAATTTGGCCCTCTCTGCTTTCCCGCGGACTCCATCCTCAAAAGCACCTTTTTTCGCTTTCGGCAACCGTCGGAGGAAAAAAGACAAACGTCCAGCTTTTGCTGCCACAGCAAAGGTACCAGCGGGGAAAAGTAATGCTGGTTCTCACTGCCTCCTGGAACCTCTTCAAATGCCAAAGACAATTTGGCCCTCTCTGCTTTCCTGCGGACTCCATCCTCAAAAGCACCTGTTTTCGCTTTTGGCAACCTCAGGAGCAAAATAGACAAACGTCCAGCTTTTGCTGCCACAGCAAAGGTGCCAGCGGGGAAAAGTGATGCTGGTCCTCACTGCCTCCTGGAACCCCTTCAAATGCCACAGACAATTTGGCCCTCTCTGCTTTCCTGCGGACTCCATCCTCAAAAGCACCTGTTTTCACTTTCGGCGCCCTCCGGTGGTAAAAAGACAAACGTCCAGCTTTTGCTGCCACAGCAAAGGTGCCAGCGGGGAAAAGTGATGCTGGTCCTCATTGCCTCCTGGAACCTCTTTAAATGCCCCAGACAATTTGGCCCTCTCTGCTTTACTGCGGACTCCATCCTCAAAAGCACCTGTTTTCGCTTTCGGCAACCTCCGGAGCAAAAAAGACAAACGTCCAGCTTTTGCTGCCACAGCAAAGGTGCCAGTGGGGAAAAGTAATGCTGGTCCTCACTGCCTCCTGGAACCCTTTCAAATGCCACAGACAATTTGGCCCTCTCTGCTTTCCTGCGGACTCCATCCTCAAAAGCACCTGTTTTCACTTTCGGCGCCCTCCGGTGGTAAAAAGACAAACGTCCAGCTTTTGCTGCCACAGCAAAGGTGCCAGCGGGGAAAAGTGATGCTGGTCCTCACTGCCTCCTGGAACCCCTTAAAATGCCACAGACAATTTGGCCCTCTCTGCTTTCCTGCGGACTCCATCCTCAAAAGCAGCTTTTTTCGCTTTCGGCACCCTCCGGAGCAAAAAAGACAAACGTCCAGCTTTTGCTGCCACAGCAAAGGTGCCAGCGGGGAAAAGTGATGCTGGTTCTCACTGCCTCCTGGAACCCTTTCAAATGCCACAGACAATTTGGCCCTCTCTGCTTTCCTGCGGACTCCATCCTCAAAAGGACCTGTTTTCGCTTTCGGCAACGTCAGGAGCAAAAAAGACAAACGTCCAGGTTTTGCTGCCACAGCAAAGGTGCCAGCGGGGAAAAGTGATGCTGGTCCTCATTGCCTCCTGGAACCTCTTCAAATGCCCCAGACAATTTGGCCCTCTCTGCTTTCCTGCGGACTCCATCCTCAAAAGCACCTGTTTTCGCTTTCGGCACCCTCCGGAGCAAAAAAGACAAACGTCCAGCTTTTGCTGCCACAGCAAAGGTGCCAGCGGAGAAAAGTAATGCTGGTTCTCACTGCCTACTGGAACCCTTTCAAATGCCACAGACAATTTGGCCCTCTCTGCTTTCCTGCGGACTCCATCCTCCAAAGCACTTGTTTTCACTTTCGGCAGCCTCCGGAGAAAAAAAAAGACAAACGTCCAGCTTTTGCTGCCACAGCAAAGGTGCCAGCGGGGAAAAGTGATGCTGGTCCTCACTGCCTCCTGGAACCCTTTCAAATGCCACAGACAATTTGGCCCTCTCTGCTTTCCTGCGGACTCCATCCTCAAAAGCACCTTTTTTCGCTTTCGGCAACCTCCGGAGCAAAAAAGACAAACGTCCAGCTTTTGCTGCCACAGCAAAGGTGCCAGCGGGGAAAAGTGATGCTGGTCCTCATTGCCTCCTGGAACCCTTTCAAATGCCACAGACAATTTGACCCTCTCTGCTTTACTGCGGACGCCATCCTCAAAAGCACCTGTTTTCGCTTTCGGCAGCCTCCGGAGCAAAAAAGACAAACGTCCAGCTTTTGCTGCCACAGCAAATGTGCCAGCGGGGAAAAGTAATGCTGGTTCTCACTGCCTCCTGGAACCCTTTCAAATGCCACAGACAATTTGACCCTCTCTGCTTTCCTGCGGACTCCATCCTCAAAAGCACCTTTTTTTGCTTTCGGCAAACTCCGGAGCAAAAAAGACAAACGTCCAGCTTTTGCTGCCACAGCAAAGGTGCCAGTGGGGAAAAGTGATGCTGGTTCTCACTGCCTCCTGGAACCCTTTCAAATGCCCCAGACAATTTGACCCTCTCTGCTTTCCTGCGGACTCCATCCTCAAAAGCACCTTTTTTCGCTTTCGGCCACCTCCGGAGCAAAAAAGACAAACGTCCAGCTTTTGCTGCCACAGCAAAGGTGCCAGCGGGGAAAAGTAATGCTGGTTCTCACTGCCTCCTGGAACCTCTTCAAATGCCCCAGACAATTTGGCACTCTCTGCTTTCCTGCGGAGTCCATCCTCAAAAGCACCTGTTTTCGCTTTCGGCATCCTCCGGAGGAAAAAAGACAAACGTCCAGCTTTTGCTGCCACAGCAAAGGTACCAGCCGGAAAAGTAATGCTGGTTCTCACTGCCTCCTGGAACCCTTTCAAATGCCACAGACAATTTGACCCTCTCTGCTTTCCTGCGGACTCCATCCTCAAAAGCACCTGTTTTCGCTTTCGGCAGCCTCCGGAGCAAAAAAGACAAACGTCCAGCTTTTGCTGCCACAGCAAATGTGCCAGCGGGGAAAAGTAATGCTGGTTCTCACTGCCTCCTGGAACCCTTTCAAATGCCACAGACAATTTGACCCTCTCTGCTTTCCTGCGGACTCCATCCTCAAAAGCACCTTTTTTTGCTTTCGGCAAACTCCGGAGCAAAAAAGACAAACGTCCAGCTTTTGCTGCCACAGCAAAGGTGCCAGTGGGGAAAAGTGATGCTGGTTCTCACTGCCTCCTGGAACCCTTTCAAATGCCCCAGACAATTTGACCCTCTCTGCTTTCCTGCGGACTCCATCCTCAAAAGCACCTTTTTTCGCTTTCGGCCACCTCCGGAGCAAAAAAGACAAACGTCCAGCTTTTGCTGCCACAGCAAAGGTGCCAGCGGGGAAAAGTAATGCTGGTTCTCACTGCCTCCTGGAACCTCTTCAAATGCCCCAGACAATTTGGCACTCTCTGCTTTCCTGCGGAGTCCATCCTCAAAAGCACCTGTTTTCGCTTTCGGCATCCTCCGGAGGAAAAAAGACAAACGTCCAGCTTTTGCTGCCACAGCAAAGGTACCAGCCGGAAAAGTAATGCTGGTTCTCACTGCCTCCTGGAACCCTTTCAAATGCCACAGACAATTTGACCCTCTCTGCTTTCCTGCGGACTCCATCCTCAAAAGCACCTTTTTTTGCTTTCGGCAAACTCCGGAGCAAAAAAGACAAACGTCCAGCTTTTGCTGCCACAGCAAAGGTGCCAGTGGGGAAAAGTGATGCTGGTTCTCACTGCCTCCTGGAACCCTTTCAAATGCCCCAGACAATTTGACCCTCTCTGCTTTACTGCGGACTCCATCCTCAAAAGCACCTTTTTTCGCTTTCGGCCACCTCCGGAGCAAAAAAGACAAACGTCCAGCTTTTGCTGCCACAGCAAAGGTGCCAGCGGGGAAAAGTAATGCTGGTTCTCACTGCCTCCTGGAACCTCTTCAAATGCCCCAGACAATTTGGCACTCTCTGCTTTCCTGCGGAGTCCATCCTCAAAAGCACCTGTTTTCGCTTTCGGCATCCTCCGGAGGAAAAAAGACAAACGTCCAGCTTTTGCTGCCACAGCAAAGGTACCAGTCGGAAAAGTAATGCTGGTTCTCACTGCCTCCTGGAACCCTTTCAAATGCCCCAGACAATTTGACCCTCTCTGCTTTCCTGCGGACTCCATCCTCAAAAGCACCTGTTTTCGCTTTCGGCAACCTCCGGAGCAAAAAAGACAAACGTCCAGCTTTTGCTGCCACAGCAAAGGTGCCACCGGAGAAAAGTAATGCTGGTTCTCACTGCCTCCTGGAACCCTTTCAAATGCCACAGACAATTTGGCCCTCTCTGCTTTCCTGCGGACTCCATCCTCAAAAGGACCTGTTTTCGCTTTCGGCAACGTCAGGAGCAAAAAAGACAAACGTCCAGCTTTTGCTGCCACAGCAAAGGTGCCAGCGGGGAAAAGTGATGCTGGTCCTCATTGCCTCCTGGAACCTCTTCAAATGCCCAAGACAATTTGGCCCTCTCTGCTTTCCTGCGGACTCCATCCTCAAAAGCACCTGTTTTCGCTTTCGGCACCCTCCGGAGCAAAAAAGACAAACGTCCAGCTTTTGCTGCCACAGCAAAGGTGCCAGCGGGGAAAAGTAATGCTGGTTCTCACTGCCTACTGGAACCCTTTCAAATGCCACAGACAATTTGGCCCTCTCTGCTTTCCTGCGGACTCCATCCTCCAAAGCACTTGTTTTCACTTTCGGCAGCCTCCGGAGAAAAAAAAGACAAACGTCCAGCTTTTGCTGCCACAGCAAAGGTGCCAGCGGGGAAAAGTGATGCTGGTCCTCACTGCCTCCTGGAACCCTTTCAAATGCCACAGACAATTTGGCCCTCTCTGCTTTCCTGCGGACTCCATCCTCAAAAGCACCTTTTTTCGCTTTCGGCAACCTCCGGAGCAAAAAAGACAAACGTCCAGCTTTTGCTGCCACAGCAAAGGTGCCAGCGGGGAAAAGTGATGCTGGTCCTCATTGCCTCCTGGAACCCTTTCAAATGCCCCAGACAATTTGACCCTCTCTGCTTTACTGCGGACGCCATCCTCAAAAGCACCTGTTTTCGCTTTCGGCAGCCTCCGGAGCAAAAAAGACAAACGTCCAGCTTTTGCTGCCACAGCAAATGTGCCAGCGGGGAAAAGTAATGCTGGTTCTCACTGCCTCCTGGAACCCTTTCAAATGCCACAGACAATTTGACCCTCTCTGCTTTCCTGCGGACTCCATCCTCAAAAGCACCTTTTTTTGCTTTCGGCAAACTCCGGAGCAAAAAAGACAAACGTCCAGCTTTTGCTGCCACAGCAAAGGTGCCAGTGGGGAAAAGTGATGCTGGTTCTCACTGCCTCCTGGAACCCTTTCAAATGCCCCAGACAATTTGACCCTCTCTGCTTTCCTGCGGACTCCATCCTCAAAAGCACCTTTTTTCGCTTTCGGCCACCTCCGGAGCAAAAAAGACAAACGTCCAGCTTTTGCTGCCACAGCAAAGGTGCCAGCGGGGAAAAGTAATGCTGGTTCTCACTGCCTCCTGGAACCTCTTCAAATGCCCCAGACAATTTGGCCCTCTCTGCTTTCCTGCGGACTCCATCCTCAAAAGCAGCTTTTTTCGCTTTCGGCACCCTCCGGAGCAAAAAAGACAAACGTCCAGCTTTTGCTGCCACAGCAAAGGTGCCAGCGGGGAAAAGTGATGCTGGTTCTCACTGCCTCCTGGAACCCTTTCAAATGCCACAGACAATTTGGCCCTCTCTGCTTTCCTGCGGACTCCATCCTCAAAAGGACCTGTTTTCGCTTTCGGCAACGTCAGGAGCAAAAAAGACAAACGTCCAGGTTTTGCTGCCACAGCAAAGGTGCCAGCGGGGAAAAGTGATGCTGGTCCTCATTGCCTCCTGGAACCTCTTCAAATGCCCCAGACAATTTGGCCCTCTCTGCTTTCCTGCGGACTCCATCCTCAAAAGCACCTGTTTTCGCTTTCGGCACCCTCCGGAGCAAAAAAGACAAACGTCCAGCTTTTGCTGCCACAGCAAAGGTGCCAGCGGGGAAAAGTAATGCTGGTTCTCACTGCCTACTGGAACCCTTTCAAATGCCACAGACAATTTGGCCCTCTCTGCTTTCCTGCGGACTCCATCCTCAAAAGCACTTGTTTTCACTTTCGGCAGCCTCCGGAGAAAAAAAAGACAAACGTCCAGCTTTTGCTGCCACAGCAAAGGTGCCAGCGGGGAAAAGTGATGCTGGTCCTCACTGCCTCCTGGAACCCTTTCAAATGCCACAGACAATTTGGCCCTCTCTGCTTTCCTGCGGACTCCATCCTCAAAAGCACCTTTTTTCGCTTTCGGCAACCTCCGGAGCAAAAAAGACAAACGTCCAGCTTTTGCTGCCACAGCAAAGGTGCCAGCGGGGAAAAGTGATGCTGGTCCTCATTGCCTCCTGGAACCCTTTCAAATGCCACAGACAATTTGACCCTCTCTGCTTTACTGCGGACGCCATCCTCAAAAGCACCTGTTTTCGCTTTCGGCAGCCTCCGGAGCAAAAAAGACAAACGTCCAGCTTTTGCTGCCACAGCAAATGTGCCAGCGGGGAAAAGTAATGCTGGTTCTCACTGCCTCCTGGAACCCTTTCAAATGCCACAGACAATTTGACCCTCTCTGCTTTCCTGCGGACTCCATCCTCAAAAGCACCTTTTTTTGCTTTCGGCAAACTCCGGAGCAAAAAAGACAAACGTCCAGCTTTTGCTGCCACAGCAAAGGTGCCAGTGGGGAAAAGTGATGCTGGTTCTCACTGCCTCCTGGAACCCTTTCAAATGCCCCAGACAATTTGACCCTCTCTGCTTTCCTGCGGACTCCATCCTCAAAAGCACCTTTTTTCGCTTTCGGCCACCTCCGGAGCAAAAAAGACAAACGTCCAGCTTTTGCTGCCACAGCAAAGGTGCCAGCGGGGAAAAGTAATGCTGGTTCTCACTGCCTCCTGGAACCTCTTCAAATGCCCCAGACAATTTGGCACTCTCTGCTTTCCTGCGGAGTCCATCCTCAAAAGCACCTGTTTTCGCTTTCGGCATCCTCCGGAGGAAAAAAGACAAACGTCCAGCTTTTGCTGCCACAGCAAAGGTACCAGCCGGAAAAGTAATGCTGGTTCTCACTGCCTCCTGGAACCCTTTCAAATGCCACAGACAATTTGACCCTCTCTGCTTTCCTGCGGACTCCATCCTCAAAAGCACCTGTTTTCGCTTTCGGCAGCCTCCGGAGCAAAAAAGACAAACGTCCAGCTTTTGCTGCCACAGCAAAGGTGCCACCGGAGAAAAGTAATGCTGGTTCTCACTGCCTCCTGGAACCCTTTCAAATGCCACAGACAATTTGGCCCTCTCTGCTTTCCTGCGGACTCCATCCTCAAAAGCACCTTTTTTCGCTTTCGGCAACCTCCGGAGCAAAAAAGACAAACGTCCAGCTTTTGCTGCCACAGCAAAGGTACCAGCGGGGAAAAGTGATGCTGGTCCTCATTGCCTCCTGGAACCCTTTCAAATGCCCCAGACAATTTGACCCTCTCTGCTTTACTGCGGACGCCATCCTCAAAAGCACCTGTTTTCGCTTTCGGCAGCCTCCGGAGCAAAAAAGACAAACGTCCAGCTTTTGCTGCCACAGCAAATGTGCCAGCGGGGAAAGTAATGCTGGTTCTCACTGCCTCCTGGAACCCTTTCAAATGCCACAGACAATTTGACCCTCTCTGCTTTCCTGCGGACTCCATCCTCAAAAGCACCTTTTTTTGCTTTCGGCAAACTCCGGAGCAAAAAAGACAAACGTCCAGCTTTTGCTGCCACAGCAAAGGTGCCAGTGGGGAAAAGTGATGCTGGTTCTCACTGCCTCCTGGAACCCTTTCAAATGCCCCAGACAATTTGACCCTCTCTGCTTTCCTGCGGACTCCATCCTCAAAAGCACCTTTTTTCGCTTTCGGCCACCTCCGGAGCAAAAAAGACAAACGTCCAGCTTTGCTGCCACAGCAAAGGTGCCAGCGGGGAAAAGTAATGCTGGTTCTCACTGCCTCCTGGAACCTCTTCAAATGCCCCAGACAATTTGGCACTCTCTGCTTTCCTGCGGAGTCCATCCTCAAAAGCACCTGTTTTCGCTTTCGGCATCCTCCGGAGGAAAAAAAGACAAACGTCCAGCTTTTGCTGCCACAGCAAAGGTACCAGTCGGAAAAGTAATGCTGGTTCTCACTGCCTCCTGGAACCCTTTCAAATGCCCCAGACAATTTGACCCTCTCTGCTTTCCTGCGGACTCCATCCTCAAAAGCACCTGTTTTCGCTTTCGGCAACCTCCGGAGCAAAAAAGACAAACGTCCAGCTTTTGCTGCCACAGCAAAGGTGCCACCGGAGAAAAGTAATGCTGGTTCTCACTGCCTCCTGGAACCCTTTCAAATGCCACAGACAATTTGGCCCTCTCTGCTTTCCTGCGGACTCTATCCTCAAAAGCACCTGTTTTCGCTTTCGGCAACCTCCGGAGCAAAAAAGACAAACGTCCAGCTTTTGCTGCCACAGCAAAGGTGCCAGCGGGGAAAAGTGATGCTGGTCCTCACTGCCTCCTGGAACCCCTTAAAATGCCACGGACAATTTGGCCCTCTCTGCTTTCCTGCGGACTCCATCCTCAAAAGCAGCTTTTTTCGCTTTCGGCACCCTCCGGAGCAAAAAAGACAAACGTCCAGCTTTTGCTGCCACAGCAAAGGTGCCAGCGGGGAAAAGTGATGCTGGTTCTCACTGCCTCCTGGAACCCTTTCAAATGCCACAGACAATTTGGCCCTCTCTGCTTTCCTGCGGACTCCATCCTCAAAAGGACCTGTTTTCGCTTTCGGCAACGTCAGGAGCAAAAAAGACAAACGTCCAGGTTTTGCTGCCACAGCAAAGGTGCCAGCGGGGAAAAGTGATGCTGGTCCTCATTGCCTCCTGGAACCTCTTCAAATGCCCCAGACAATTTGGCCCTCTCTGCTTTCCTGCGGACTCCATCCTCAAAAGCACCTGTTTTCGCTTTCGGCACCCTCCGGAGCAAAAAAGACAAACGTCCAGCTTTTGCTGCCACAGCAAAGGTGCCAGCGGGGAAAAGTAATGCTGGTTCTCACTGCCTACTGGAACCCTTTCAAATGCCACAGACAATTTGGCCCTCTCTGCTTTCCTGCGGACTCCATCCTCCAAAGCACTTGTTTTCACTTTCGGCAGCCTCCGGAGAAAAAAAAGACAAACGTCCAGCTTTTGCTGCCACAGCAAAGGTGCCAGCGGGGAAAAGTGATGCTGGTCCTCACTGCCTCCTGGAACCCTTTCAAATGCCACAGACAATTTGGCCCTCTCTGCTTTCCTGCGGACGCCATCCTCAAAAGCACCTGTTTTCGCTTTCGGCAGCCTCCGGAGCAAAAAAGACAAACGTCCAGCTTTTGCTGCCACAGCAAATGTGCCAGCGGGGAAAAGTAATGCTGGTTCTCACTGCCTCCTGGAACCCTTTCAAATGCCACAGACAATTTGACCCTCTCTGCTTTCCTGCGGACTCCATCCTCAAAAGCACCTTTTTTTGCTTTCGGCAAACTCCGGAGCAAAAAAGACAAACGTCCAGCTTTTGCTGCCACAGCAAAGGTGCCAGTGGGGAAAAGTGATGCTGGTTCTCACTGCCTCCTGGAACCCTTTCAAATGCCCCAGACAATTTGACCCTCTCTGCTTTCCTGCGGACTCCATCCTCAAAAGCACCTTTTTTCGCTTTCGGCCACCTCCGGAGCAAAAAAGACAAACGTCCAGCTTTTGCTGCCACAGCAAAGGTGCCAGCGGGGAAAAGTAATGCTGGTTCTCACTGCCTCCTGGAACCTCTTCAAATGCCCCAGACAATTTGGCACTCTCTGCTTTCCTGCGGAGTCCATCCTCAAAAGCACCTGTTTTCGCTTTCGGCATCCTCCGGAGGAAAAAAGACAAACGTCCAGCTTTTGCTGCCACAGCAAAGGTACCAGCCGGAAAAGTAATGCTGGTTCTCACTGCCTCCTGGAACCCTTTCAAATGCCACAGACAATTTGACCCTCTCTGCTTTCCTGCGGACTCCATCCTCAAAAGCACCTGTTTTCGTTTTCGGCAGCCTCCGGAGCAAAAAAGACAAACGTCCAGCTTTTGCTGCCACAGCAAAGGTGCCACCGGAGAAAAGTAATGCTGGTTCTCACTGCCTCCTGGAACCCTTTCAAATGCCACAGACAATTTGGCCCTCTCTGCTTTCCTGCGGACTCCATCCTCAAAAGCACCTTTTTTCGCTTTCGGCAACCTCCGGAGCAAAAAAGACAAACGTCCAGCTTTTGCTGCCACAGCAAAGGTGCCAGCGGGGAAAAGTGATGCTGGTCCTCATTGCCTCCTGGAACCCTTTCAAATGCCCCAGACAATTTGACCCTCTCTGCTTTACTGCGGACGCCATCCTCAAAAGCACCTGTTTTCGCTTTCGGCAGCCTCCGGAGCAAAAAAGACAAACGTCCAGCTTTTGCTGCCACAGCAAATGTGCCAGCGGGGAAAAGTAATGCTGGTTCTCACTGCCTCCTGGAACCCTTTCAAATGCCACAGACAATTTGACCCTCTCTGCTTTCCTGCGGACTCCATCCTCAAAAGCACCTTTTTTTGCTTTCGGCAAACTCCGGAGCAAAAAAGACAAACGTCCAGCTTTTGCTGCCACAGCAAAGGTGCCAGTGGGGAAAAGTGATGCTGGTTCTCACTGCCTCCTGGAACCCTTTCAAATGCCCCAGACAATTTGACCCTCTCTGCTTTCCTGCGGACTCCATCCTCAAAAGCACCTTTTTTCGCTTTCGGCCACCTCCGGAGCAAAAAAGACAAACGTCCAGCTTTTGCTGCCACAGCAAAGGTGCCAGCGGGGAAAAGTAATGCTGGTTCTCACTGCCTCCTGGAACCTCTTCAAATGCCCCAGACAATTTGGCACTCTCTGCTTTCCTGCGGAGTCCATCCTCAAAAGCACCTGTTTTCGCTTTCGGCATCCTCCGGAGGAAAAAAGACAAACGTCCAGCTTTTGCTGCCACAGCAAAGGTACCAGTCGGAAAAGTAATGCTGGTTCTCACTGCCTCCTGGAACCCTTTCAAATGCCCCAGACAATTTGACCCTCTCTGCTTTCCTGCGGACTCCATCCTCAAAAGCACCTGTTTTCGCTTTCGGCAACCTCCGGAGCAAAAAAGACAAACGTCCAGCTTTTGCTGCCACAGCAAAGGTGCCACCGGAGAAAAGTAATGCTGGTTCTCACTGCCTCCTGGAACCCTTTCAAATGCCACAGACAATTTGGCCCTCTCTGCTTTCCTGCGGACTCTATCCTCAAAAGCACCTGTTTTCGCTTTCGGCAACCTCCGGAGCAAAAAAGACAAACGTCCAGCTTTTGCTGCCACAGCAAAGGTGCCAGCGGGGAAAAGTGATGCTGGTCCTCACTGCCTCCTGGAACCCCTTAAAATGCCACGGACAATTTGGCCCTCTCTGCTTTCCTGCGGACTCCATCCTCAAAAGCAGCTTTTTTCGCTTTCGGCACCCTCCGGAGCAAAAAAGACAAACGTCCAGCTTTTGCTGCCACAGCAAAGGTGCCAGCGGGGAAAAGTGATGCTGGTTCTCACTGCCTCCTGGAACCCTTTCAAATGCCACAGACAATTTGGCCCTCTCTGCTTTCCTGCGGACTCCATCCTCAAAAGGACCTGTTTTCGCTTTCGGCAACGTCAGGAGCAAAAAAGACAAACGTCCAGGTTTTGCTGCCACAGCAAAGGTGCCAGCGGGGAAAAGTGATGCTGGTCCTCATTGCCTCCTGGAACCTCTTCAAATGCCCCAGACAATTTGGCCCTCTCTGCTTTCCTGCGGACTCCATCCTCAAAAGCACCTGTTTTCGCTTTCGGCACCCTCCGGAGCAAAAAAGACAAACGTCCAGCTTTTGCTGCCACAGCAAAGGTGCCAGCGGGGAAAAGTAATGCTGGTTCTCACTGCCTACTGGAACCCTTTCAAATGCCACAGACAATTTGGCCCTCTCTGCTTTCCTGCGGACTCCATCCTCCAAAGCACTTGTTTTCACTTTCGGCAGCCTCCGGAGAAAAAAAAGACAAACGTCCAGCTTTTGCTGCCACAGCAAAGGTGCCAGCGGGGAAAAGTGATGCTGGTCCTCACTGCCTCCTGGAACCCTTTCAAATGCCACAGACAATTTGGCCCTCTCTGCTTTCCTGCGGACTCCATCCTCAAAAGCACCTTTTTTCGCTTTCGGCAACCTCCGGAGCAAAAAAGACAAACGTCCAGCTTTTGCTGCCACAGCAAAGGTGCCAGCGGGGAAAAGTGATGCTGGTCCTCATTGCCTCCTGGAACCCTTTCAAATGCCCCAGACAATTTGACCCTCTCTGCTTTACTGCGGACGCCATCCTCAAAAGCACCTGTTTTCGCTTTCGGCAGCCTCCGGAGCAAAAAAGACAAACGTCCAGCTTTTGCTGCCACAGCAAATGTGCCAGCGGGGAAAAGTAATGCTGGTTCTCACTGCCTCCTGGAACCCTTTCAAATGCCACAGACAATTTGACCCTCTCTGCTTTCCTGCGGACTCCATCCTCAAAAGCACCTTTTTTTGCTTTCGGCAAACTCCGGAGCAAAAAAGACAAACGTCCAGCTTTTGCTGCCACAGCAAAGGTGCCAGTGGGGAAAAGTGATGCTGGTTCTCACTGCCTCCTGGAACCCTTTCAAATGCCCCAGACAATTTGACCCTCTCTGCTTTCCTGCGGACTCCATCCTCAAAAGCACCTTTTTTCGCTTTCGGCCACCTCCGGAGCAAAAAAGACAAACGTCCAGCTTTTGCTGCCACAGCAAAGGTGCCAGCGGGGAAAAGTAATGCTGGTTCTCACTGCCTCCTGGAACCTCTTCAAATGCCCCAGACAATTTGGCACTCTCTGCTTTCCTGCGGAGTCCATCCTCAAAAGCACCTGTTTTCGCTTTCGGCATCCTCCGGAGGAAAAAAGACAAACGTCCAGCTTTTGCTGCCACAGCAAAGGTACCAGCCGGAAAAGTAATGCTGGTTCTCACTGCCTCCTGGAACCCTTTCAAATGCCACAGACAATTTGACCCTCTCTGCTTTCCTGCGGACTCCATCCTCAAAAGCACCTGTTTTCGTTTTCGGCAGCCTCCGGAGCAAAAAAGACAAACGTCCAGCTTTTGCTGCCACAGCAAAGGTGCCACCGGAGAAAAGTAATGCTGGTTCTCACTGCCTCCTGGAACCCTTTCAAATGCCACAGACAATTTGGCCCTCTCTGCTTTCCTGCGGACTCTATCCTCAAAAGCACCTGTTTTCGCTTTCGGCAACCTCCGGAGCAAAAAAGACAAACGTCCAGCTTTTGCTGCCACAGCAAAGGTGCCAGCGGGGAAAAGTGATGCTGGTCCTCACTGCCTCCTGGAACCCCTTAAAATGCCACAGACAATTTGGCCCTCTCTGCTTTCCTGCGGACTCCATCCTCAAAAGCAGCTTTTTTCGCTTTCGGCACCCTCCGGAGCAAAAAAGACAAACGTCCAGCTTTTGCTGCCACAGCAAAGGTGCCAGCGGGGAAAAGTGATGCTGGTTCTCACTGCCTCCTGGAACCCTTTCAAATGCCACAGACAATTTGGCCCTCTCTGCTTTCCTGCGGACTCCATCCTCAAAAGGACCTGTTTTCGCTTTCGGCAACGTCAGGAGCAAAAAAGACAAACGTCCAGGTTTTGCTGCCACAGCAAAGGTGCCAGCGGGGAAAAGTGATGCTGGTCCTCATTGCCTCCTGGAACCTCTTCAAATGCCCCAGACAATTTGGCCCTCTCTGCTTTCCTGCGGACTCCATCCTCAAAAGCACCTGTTTTCGCTTTCGGCACCCTCCGGAGCAAAAAAGACAAACGTCCAGCTTTTGCTGCCACAGCAAAGGTGCCAGCGGGGAAAAGTAATGCTGGTTCTCACTGCCTCCTGGAACCCTTTCAAATGCCACAGACAATTTGGCCCTCTCTGCTTTCCTGCGGACTCCATCCTCCAAAGCACTTGTTTTCACTTTCGGCAGCCTCCGGAGAAAAAAAAGACAAACGTCCAGCTTTTGCTGCCACAGCAAAGGTGCCAGCGGGGAAAAGTGATGCTGGTCCTCACTGCCTCCTGGAACCCTTTCAAATGCCACAGACAATTTGGCCCTCTCTGCTTTCCTGCGGACTCCATCCTCAAAAGCACCTTTTTTCGCTTTCGGCAACCTCCGGAGCAAAAAAGACAAACGTCCAGCTTTTGCTGCCACAGCAAAGGTGCCAGCGGGGAAAAGTGATGCTGGTCCTCATTGCCTCCTGGAACCCTTTCAAATGCCCCAGACAATTTGACCCTCTCTGCTTTACTGCGGACGCCATCCTCAAAAGCACCTGTTTTCGCTTTCGGCAGCCTCCGGAGCAAAAAAGACAAACGTCCAGCTTTTGCTGCCACAGCAAATGTGCCAGCGGGGAAAAGTAATGCTGGTTCTCACTGCCTCCTGGAACCCTTTCAAATGCCACAGACAATTTGACCCTCTCTGCTTTCCTGCGGACTCCATCCTCAAAAGCACCTTTTTTTGCTTTCGGCAAACTCCGGAGCAAAAAAGACAAACGTCCAGCTTTTGCTGCCACAGCAAAGGTGCCAGTGGGGAAAAGTGATGCTGGTTCTCACTGCCTCCTGGAACCCTTTCAAATGCCCCAGACAATTTGACCCTCTCTGCTTTCCTGCGGACTCCATCCTCAAAAGCACCTTTTTTCGCTTTCGGCCACCTCCGGAGCAAAAAAGACAAACGTCCAGCTTTTGCTGCCACAGCAAAGGTGCCAGCGGGGAAAAGTAATGCTGGTTCTCACTGCCTCCTGGAACCTCTTCAAATGCCCCAGACAATTTGGCACTCTCTGCTTTCCTGCGGAGTCCATCCTCAAAAGCACCTGTTTTCGCTTTCGGCATCCTCCGGAGGAAAAAAGACAAACGTCCAGCTTTTGCTGCCACAGCAAAGGTACCAGCCGGAAAAGTAATGCTGGTTCTCACTGCCTCCTGGAACCCTTTCAAATGCCACAGACAATTTGACCCTCTCTGCTTTCCTGCGGACTCCATCCTCAAAAGCACCTGTTTTCGCTTTCGGCAGCCTCCGGAGCAAAAAAGACAAACGTCCAGCTTTTGCTGCCACAGCAAAGGTGCCACCGGAGAAAAGTAATGCTGGTTCTCACTGCCTCCTGGAACCCTTTCAAATGCCACAGACAATTTGGCCCTCTCTGCTTTCCTGCGGACTCTATCCTCAAAAGCACCTGTTTTCGCTTTCAGCAACCTCCGGAGCAAAAAAGACAAACGTCCAGCTTTTGCTGCCACAGCAAAGGTGCCAGCGGGGAAAAGTGATGCTGGTCCTCACTGCCTCCTGGAACCCCTTAAAATGCCACAGACAATTTGGCCCTCTCTGCTTTCCTGCGGACTCCATCCTCAAAAGCAGCTTTTTTCGCTTTCGGCACCCTCCGGAGCAAAAAAGACAAACGTCCAGCTTTTGCTGCCACAGCAAAGGTGCCAGCGGGGAAAAGTGATGCTGGTTCTCACTGCCTCCTGGAACCCTTTCAAATGCCACAGACAATTTGGCCCTCTCTGCTTTCCTGCGGACTCCATCCTCAAAAGGACCTGTTTTCGCTTTCGGCAACGTCAGGAGCAAAAAAGACAAACGTCCAGGTTTTGCTGCCACAGCAAAGGTGCCAGCGGGGAAAAGTGATGCTGGTCCTCATTGCCTCCTGGAACCTCTTCAAATGCCCCAGACAATTTGGCCCTCTCTGCTTTCCTGCGGACTCCATCCTCAAAAGCACCTGTTTTCGCTTTCGGCACCCTCCGGAGCAAAAAAGACAAACGTCCAGCTTTTGCTGCCACAGCAAAGGTGCCAGCGGGGAAAAGTAATGCTGGTTCTCACTGCCTACTGGAACCCTTTCAAATGCCACAGACAATTTGGCCCTCTCTGCTTTCCTGCGGACTCCATCCTCCAAAGCACTTGTTTTCACTTTCGGCAGCCTCCGGAGAAAAAAAAGACAAACGTCCAGCTTTTGCTGCCACAGCAAAGGTGCCAGCGGGGAAAAGTGATGCTGGTCCTCACTGCCTCCTGGAACCCTTTCAAATGCCACAGACAATTTGGCCCTCTCTGCTTTCCTGCGGACTCCATCCTCAAAAGCACCTTTTTTCGCTTTCGGCAACCTCCGGAGCAAAAAAGACAAACGTCCAGCTTTTGCTGCCACAGCAAAGGTGCCAGCGGGGAAAAGTGATGCTGGTCCTCATTGCCTCCTGGAACCCTTTCAAATGCCCCAGACAATTTGACCCTCTCTGCTTTACTGCGGACGCCATCCTCAAAAGCACCTGTTTTCGCTTTCGGCAGCCTCCGGAGCAAAAAAGACAAACGTCCAGCTTTTGCTGCCACAGCAAATGTGCCAGCGGGGAAAAGTAATGCTGGTTCTCACTGCCTCCTGGAACCCTTTCAAATGCCACAGACAATTTGACCCTCTCTGCTTTCCTGCGGACTCCATCCTCAAAAGCACCTTTTTTTGCTTTCGGCAAACTCCGGAGCAAAAAAGACAAACGTCCAGCTTTTGCTGCCACAGCAAAGGTGCCAGTGGGGAAAAGTGATGCTGGTTCTCACTGCCTCCTGGAACCCTTTCAAATGCCCCAGACAATTTGACCCTCTCTGCTTTCCTGCGGACTCCATCCTCAAAAGCACCTTTTTTCGCTTTCGGCCACCTCCGGAGCAAAAAAGACAAACGTCCAGCTTTTGCTGCCACAGCAAAGGTGCCAGCGGGGAAAAGTAATGCTGGTTCTCACTGCCTCCTGGAACCTCTTCAAATGCCCCAGACAATTTGGCACTCTCTGCTTTCCTGCGGAGTCCATCCTCAAAAGCACCTGTTTTCGCTTTCGGCATCCTCCGGAGGAAAAAAGACAAACGTCCAGCTTTTGCTGCCACAGCAAAGGTACCAGCCGGAAAAGTAATGCTGGTTCTCACTGCCTCCTGGAACCCTTTCAAATGCCACAGACAATTTGACCCTCTCTGCTTTCCTGCGGACTCCATCCTCAAAAGCACTTCTGTTCGCTTTCGGCAGCCTCCGGAGCAAAAAAGACAAACGTCCAGCTTTTGCTGCCACAGCAAAGGTGCCACCGGAGAAAAGTAATGCTGGTTCTCACTGCCTCCTGGAACCCTTTCAAATGCCACAGACAATTTGGCCCTCTCTGCTTTCCTGCGGACTCTATCCTCAAAAGCACCTGTTTTCGCTTTCGGCAACCTCCGGAGCAAAAAAGACAAACGTCCAGCTTTTGCTGCCACAGCAAAGGTGCCAGCGGGGAAAAGTAATGCTGGTTCTCACTGCCTCCTGGAACCCTTTCAAATGCCCCAGACAATTTGGCCCTCTCTGCTTTCCTGCGGACTCCATCCTCAAAAGCACCTTTTTTCGCTTTCGGCAACCGTCGGAGGAAAAAAGACAAACGTCCAGCTTTTGCTGCCACAGCAAAGGTACCAGCGGGGAAAAGTAATGCTGGTTCTCACTGCCTCCTGGAACCTCTTCAAATGCCCCAGACAATTTGGCCCTCTCTGCTTTCCTGCGGACTCCATCCTCAAAAGCACCTGTTTTCGCTTTCGGCATCCTCCGGAGCAAAAAAGACAAACGTCCAGCTTTTGCTGCCACAGCAAAGGTGCCAGCGGGGAAAAGTAATGCTGGTTCTCACTGCCTACTGGAACCCTTTCAAATGCCACAGACAATTTGGCCCTCTCTGCTTTCCTGCGGACTCCATCCTCAAAAGCACCTGTTTTCGCTTTCGGCAACCTCCGGAGCAAAAAAGACAAACGTCCAGCTTTTGCTGCCACAGCAAAGGTGCCAGCGGGGAAAAGTAATGCTGGTCCTCACTGCCTCCTGGAACCCTTTCAAATGCCACAGACAATTTGACCCTCTCTGCTTTCCTGCGGACTCCATCCTCAAAAGCACCTGTTTTCGCTTTCGGCAACCTCCGGAGCAAAAAAGACAAACGTCCAGCTTTTGCTGCCACAGCAAAGGTGCCAGCGGGGAAAAGTAATGCTGGTTCTCACTGCCTCCTGGAACCCTTTCAAATGCCACAGACAATTTGGCCCTCTCTGCTTTCCTGCGGACTCCATCCTCAAAAGCACTTGTTTTCGCTTTCGGCAGCCTCCGGAGCAAAAAAGACAAACGTCCAGCTTTTGCTGCCACAGCAAAGGTGCCAGCGGGGAAAAGTGATGCTGGTCCTCACTGCCTCCTGGAACCCTTTCAAATGCCACAGACAATTTGGCCCTCTCTGCTTTCCTGCGGACTCCATCCTCAAAAGCACCTGTTTTCGCTTTCGGCAACCTCCGGAGCAAAAAAGACAAACGTCCAGCTTTTGCTGCCACAGCAAAGGTGCCAGCGGGGAAAAGTGATGCTGGTCCTCATTGCCTCCTGGAACCGTTTCAAATGCCCCAGACAATTTGACCCTCTCTGCTTTACTGCGGACGCCATCCTCAAAAGCACCTGTTTTCGCTTTCGGCAGCCTCCGGAGCAAAAAAGACAAATGTCCAGCTTTTGCTGCCACAGCAAATGTGCCAGCGGGGAAAAGTGATGCTGGTCCTCATTGCCTCCTGGAACCCTTTCAAATGCCACAGACAATTTGACCCTCTCTGCTTTCCTGCGGACTCCATCCTCAAAAGCACCTTTTTTCGCTTTCCGCCACCTCCGGAGCAAAAAAGACAAACGTCCAGCTTTTGCTGCCACAGCAAAGGTGCCAGCGGGGAAAAGTAATGCTGGTTCTCACTGTCTCCTGGAACCCTTTCAAATGCCACAGACAATTTGGCCCTCTCTGCTTTCCTGCGGACTCCATCCTCAAAAGCACCTTTTTTCGCTTTCGGCAGCCTCTGGAGAAAAAAAAGACAAACGTCCAGCTTTTGCTGCCACAGCGAAGGTGCCAGCGGGGAACAGTAATGCTGGTTCTCACTGCCTCCTGGAACCCTTTACAATTCCACAGACAATTTGGCCCTCTCTGCTTTCCTGCGGACTCCATCCTCAAAAGCACCTTTTTTCGCTTTCGGCAACCTCAGGAGCAAAAAAGACAAACGTCCAGCTTTTGCTGCCACAGCAAAGGTGCCAGCGGGGAAAAGTGATGCTGGTTCTCACTGCCTCCTGGAACCCTTTCAAATGCCCCAGACAATTTGGCCCTCTCTGCTTTTCTGCGGACTCCATCATCAAAAGCACCTTTTTTCGCTTTCGGCAACCTCCGGAGCAAAAAAGACAAACGTCCAGCTTTTGCTGCCACAGCAAAGGTGCCAGCGGGGAAAAGTAATGCTGGTTCTCACTGCCTCCTGGAACCATTTCAAGTCCCCAGACAATTTGGCCCTCTCTGCCTTCCTGCGGACTCCATCCTCAAAAGCACCTGTTTTCGCTTTCGGCAACCTCAGGAGCAAAAAAGACAAACGTCCAGCTTTTGCTGCCACAGCAAAGGTGCCAGCGGGGAAAAGTAATGCTGGTTCTCACTGCCTCCTGGAACCTCTTCAAATGCCCCAGACAATTTGGCCCTCTCTGCTTTCCTGCGGACTCCATCCTCAAAAGGACCTGTTTTCGCTTTCGGCAGCCTCCGGAGCAAAAAAGACAAACGTCCAGCTTTTGCTGCCACAGCAAAGGTGCCAGCGGGGAAAAGTAATGCTGGTTCTCACTGCCTCCTGGAACCCTTTCAAATGCCACAGACAATTTGGCCCTCTCTGCTTTCCTGCGGACTCTATCCTCAAAAGCGCCTTTTTTCACTTTCGGCGCCCTCCGGTGGTAAAAAGACAAACGTCCAGCTTTTGCTGCCGCAGCAAAGGTGCCAGCGGGGAAAAGTAATGCTGGTTCTCACTGCCTCCTGGAACCCTTTCAAATGCCACAGACAATTTGGCCCTCTCTGCTTTCCTGCGGACTCCATCCTCAAAAGCACCTGTTTTGGCTTTCGGCAGCGTCCGGAGCAAAAAAGACAAACGTCCAGCTTTTGCTGCCACAGCAAATGTGCCAGCGGGGAAAAGTAATGCTGGTTCTCACTGCCTCCTGGAACTCCTTCAAATGCCACAGACAATTTGGCCCTCTCTGCTTTCCTGCGGACTCCATCCTCAAAAGCACCTGTTTTTGCTTTCGGCAGCCTCCGTAGCAAAAAAGACAAACGTCCAGCTTTTGCTGCCACAGCAAAGGTGCCAGCGGGGAAAAGTAATGCTGGTTCTCACTGCCTCCTGGAACCCTTTCAAATGCCACAGACAATTTGGCCCTCTCTGCTTTCCTGCGGACTCCATCCTCAAAAGCACTTGTTTTCGCTTTCGGCAGCCTCCGGAGAAAAAAAAGACAAACGTCCAGCTTTTGCTGCCACAGCAAAGGTGCCAGCGGGGAAAAGTGATTCTGGTCCTCATTGCCTCCTGGAACCCTTTCAAATGCCCCAGACAATTTGACCCTCTCTGCTTTACTGCGGACTCCATCCTCAAAAGCACCTGTTTTCGCTTTCGGCAGCCTCCGGAGCAAAAAAGACAAACGTCCAGCTTTTGCTGCCACAGCAAAGGTGCCAGCGGGGAAAAGTAATGCTGGTTCTCACTGCCTCCTGGAACCCTTTCAAATGCCCCAGACAATTTGACCCTCTCTGCTTTCCTGCGGACTCCATCCTCAAAAGCACCTTTTTTTGCTTTCGGAGACCTCAGGAGCAAAAAAGACAAACGTCCAGCTTTTGCTGCCACAGCAAAGGTGCCAGCGGGGAAAAGTGATGCTGGTCCTCATTGCCTCCTGGAACCTCTTCAAATGCCACAGACAATTTGGCCCTCTCTGCTTTCCTGCGGACTCCATCCTCAAAAGCACCTTTTTTCGCTTTCGGACACCTCCGGAGCAAAAAAGACAAACGTCCAGCTTTTGCTGCCACAGCAAAGGTGCCAGCGGGGAAAAGTGATGCTGGTCCTCATTGCCTCCTGGAACCCTTTCAAATGCCCCAGACAATTTGACCCTCTCTGCTTTACTGCGGACGCCATCCTCAAAAGCACCTGTTTTCGCTTTCGGCAGCCTCCGGAGCAAAAAAGACAAACGTCCAGCTTTTGCTGCCACAGCAAATGTGCCAGCGGGGAAAAGTAATGCTGGTTCTCACTGCCTCCTGGAACCCTTTCAAATGCCACAGACAATTTGACCCTCTCTGCTTTCCTGCGGACTCCATCCTCAAAAGCACCTTTTTTTGCTTTCGGCAAACTCCGGAGCAAAAAAGACAAACGTCCAGCTTTTGCTGCCACAGCAAAGGTGCCAGTGGGGAAAAGTGATGCTGGTTCTCACTGCCTCCTGGAACCCTTTCAAATGCCCCAGACAATTTGACCCTCTCTGCTTTCCTGCGGACTCCATCCTCAAAAGCACCTTTTTTCGCTTTCGGCCACCTCCGGAGCAAAAAAGACAAACGTCCAGCTTTTGCTGCCACAGCAAAGGTGCCAGCGGGGAAAAGTAATGCTGGTTCTCACTGCCTCCTGGAACCTCTTCAAATGCCCCAGACAATTTGGCACTCTCTGCTTTCCTGCGGAGTCCATCCTCAAAAGCACCTGTTTTCGCTTTCGGCATCCTCCGGAGGAAAAAAGACAAACGTCCAGCTTTTGCTGCCACAGCAAAGGTACCAGCCGGAAAAGTAATGCTGGTTCTCACTGCCTCCTGGAACCCTTTCAAATGCCACAGACAATTTGACCCTCTCTGCTTTCCTGCGGACTCCATCCTCAAAAGCACCTGTTTTCGCTTTCGGCAGCCTCCGGAGCAAAAAAGACAAACGTCCAGCTTTTGCTGCCACAGCAAAGGTGCCACCGGAGAAAAGTAATGCTGGTTCTCACTGCCTCCTGGAACCCTTTCAAATGCCACAGACAATTTGGCCCTCTCTGCTTTCCTGCGGACTCTATCCTCAAAAGCACCTGTTTTCGCTTTCGGCAACCTCCGGAGCAAAAAAGACAAACGTCCAGCTTTTGCTGCCACAGCAAAGGTGCCAGCGGGGAAAAGTAATGCTGGTTCTCACTGCCTCCTGGAACCCTTTCAAATGCCCCAGACAATTTGGCCCTCTCTGCTTTCCTGCGGACTCCATCCTCAAAAGCACCTGTTTTCGCTTTCGGCAACCGTCGGAGGAAAAAAGACAAACGTCCAGCTTTTGCTGCCACAGCAAAGGTACCAGCGGGGAAAAGTAATGCTGGTTCTCACTGCCTCCTGGAACCTCTTCAAATGCCCCAGACAATTTGGCCCTCTCTGCTTTCCTGCGGACTCCATCCTCAAAAGCACCTGTTTTCGCTTTCGGCATCCTCCGGAGCAAAAAAGACAAACGTCCAGCTTTTGCTGCCACAGCAAAGGTGCCAGCGGGGAAAAGTAATGCTGGTTCTCACTGCCTACTGGAACCCTTTCAAATGCCACAGACAATTTGGCCCTCTCTGCTTTCCTGCGGACTCCATCCTCAAAAGCACCTGTTTTCGCTTTCGGCAACCTCCGGAGCAAAAAAGACAAACGTCCAGCTTTTGCTGCCACAGCAAAGGTGCCAGCGGGGAAAAGTGATGCTGGTCCTCACTGCCTCCTGGAACCCTTTCAAATGCCACAGACAATTTGGCCCTCTCTGCTTTCCTGCGGACTCCATCCTCAAAAGCACCTCTTTTCGCTTTCGGCAACCTCCGGAGCAAAAAAGACAAACGTCCAGCTTTTGCTGCCACAGCAAAGGTGCCAGCGGGGAAAAGTAATGCTGGTTCTCACTGCCTCCTGGAACCCTTTCAAATGCCACAGACAATTTGGCCCTCTCTGCTTTTCTGCGGACTCCATCCTCAAAAGCACTTGTTTTCGCTTTCGGCAGCCTCCGGAGCAAAAAAGACAAACGTCCAGCTTTTGCTGCCACAGCAAAGGTGCCAGCGGGGAAAAGTGATGCTGGTCCTCACTGCCTCCTGGAACCCTTTCAAATGCCACAGACAATTTGGCCCTCTCTGCTTTCCTGCGGACTCCATCCTCAAAAGCACCTTTTTTCGCTTTCGGCAACCTCCGGAGCAAAAAAGACAAACGTCCAGCTTTTGCTGCCACAGCAAAGGTGCCAGCGGGGAAAAGTGATGCTGGTCCTCATTGCCTCCTGGAACCCTTTCAAATGCCCCAGACAATTTGACCCTCTCTGCTTTACTGCGGACGCCATCCTCAAAAGCACCTGTTTTCGCTTTCGGCAGCCTCCGGAGCAAAAAAGACAAACGTGCAGCTTTTGCTGCCACAGCAAATGTGCCAGCGGGGAAAAGTAATGCTGGTTCTCACTGCCTCCTGGAACCCTTTCAAATGCCACAGACAATTTGACCCTCTCTGCTTTCCTGTGGACTCCATCCTCAAAAGCACCTTTTTTCGCTTTCCGCCACCTCCGGAGCAAAAAAGACAAACGTCCAGCTTTTGCTGCCACAGCAAAGGTGCCAGCGGGGAAAAGTAATGCTGGTTCTCACTGTCTCCTGGAACCCTTTCAAATGCCACAGACAATTTGGCCCTCTCTGCTTTCCTGCGGACTCCATCCTCAAAAGCACCTTTTTTCGCTTTCGGCAGCCTCTAGAGAAAAAAAAGACAAACGTCCAGCTTTTGCTGCCACAGCGAAGGTGCCAGCGGGGAACAGTAATGCTGGTTCTCACTGCCTCCTGGAACCCTTTACAATTCCACAGACAATTTGGCCCTCTCTGCTTTCCTGCGGACTCCATCCTCAAAAGCACCTTTTTTCGCTTTCGGCAACCTCAGGAGCAAAAAAGACAAACATCCAGCTTTTGCTGCCACAGCAAAGGTGCCAGCGGGGAAAAGTGATGCTGGTTCTCACTGCCTCCTGGAACCCTTTCAAATGCCCCAGACAATTTGGCCCTCTCTGCTTTTCTGCGGACTCCATCATCAAAAGCACCTTTTTTCGCTTTCGGCAACCTCCGGAGCAAAAAAGACAAACGTCCAGCTTTTGCTGCCACAGCAAAGGTGCCAGCGGGGAAAAGTAATGCTGGTTCTCACTGCCTCCTGGAACCCTTTCAAGTCCCCAGACAATTTGGCCCTCTCTGCCTTCCTGCGGACTCCATCCTCAAAAGCACCTGTTTTCGCTTTCGGCAACCTCAGGAGCAAAAAAGACAAACGTCCAGCTTTTGCTGCCACAGCAAAGGTACCAGCGGGGAAAAGTAATGCTGGTTCTCACTGCCTCCTGGAACCTCTTCAAATGCCCCAGACAATTTGGCCCTCTCTGCTTTCCTGCGGACTCCATCCTCAAAAGCACCTGTTTTCGCTTTCGGCAGCCTCCGGAGCAAAAAAGACAAACGTCCAGCTTTTGCTGCCACAGCAAAGGTGCCAGCGGGGAAAAGTAATGCTGGTTCTCACTGCCTCCTGGAACCCTTTCAAATGCCACAGACAATTTGGCCCTCTCTGCTTTCCTGCGGACTCTATCCTCAAAAGCGCCTTTTTTCACTTTCGGCGCCCTCCGGTGGTAAAAAGACAAACGTCCAGCTTTTGCTGCCGCAGCAAAGGTGCCAGCGGGGAAAAGTAATGCTGGTTCTCACTGCCTCCTGGAACCCTTTCAAATGCCACAGACAATTTGGCCCTCTCTGCTTTCCTGCGGACTCCATCCTCAAAAGCACCTGTTTTGGCTTTCGGCAGCGTCCGGAGCAAAAAAGACAAACGTCCAGCTTTTGCTGCCACAGCAAATGTGCCAGCGGGGAAAAGTAATGCTGGTTCTCACTGCCTCCTGGAACTCCTTCAAATGCCTCAGAGAATTTGGCCCTCTCTGCTTTCCTGCGGACTCCATCCTCAAAAGCACCTGTTTTTGCTTTCGGCAGCCTCCGTAGCAAAAAAGACAAACGTCCAGCTTTTGCTGCCACAGCAAAGGTGCCAGCGGGGAAAAGTAATGCTGGTTCTCACTGCCTCCTGGAACCCTTTCAAATGCCACAGACAATTTGGCCCTCTCTGCTTTCCTGCGGACTCCATCCTCAAAAGCACTTGTTTTCGCTTTCGGCAGCCTCCGGAGAAAAAAAAGACAAACGTCCAGCTTTTGCTGCCACAGCAAAGGTGCCAGCGGGGAAAAGTGATGCTGGTCCTCATTGCCTCCTGGAACCCTTTCAAATGCCACAGACAATTTGACCCTCTCTGCTTTACTGCGGACTCCATCCTCAAAAGCACCTGTTTTCGCTTTCGGCAGCCTCCGGAGCAAAAAAGACAAACGTCCAGCTTTTGCTGCCACAGCAAAGGTGCCAGCGGGGAAAAGTAATGCTGGTTCTCACTGCCTCCTGGAACCCTTTCAAATGCCCCAGACAATTTGACCCTCTCTGCTTTCCTGCGGACTCCATCCTCAAAAGCACCTTTTTTTGCTTTCGGCAACCTCCGGAGCAAAAAAGACAAACGTCCAGCTTTTGCTGCCACAGCAAAGGTGCCAGCGGGGAAAAGTGATGCTGGTCCTCATTGCCTCCTGGAACCTCTTCAAATGCCACAGACAATTTGGCCCTCTCTGCTTTCCTGCGGACTCCATCCTCAAAAGCATTTTTTTTCGCTTTCAGCCACCTCCGGAGCAAAAAAGACAAACGTCCAGCTTTTGCTGCCACAGCAAAGGTGCCAGCGGGGAAAAGTAATGCTGGTTCTCACTGCCTCCTGGAACCTCTTCAAATGCCCCAGACAATTTGGCACTCTCTGCTTTCCTGCGGACTCCATCCTCAAAAGCACCTGTTTTCACTTTCGGCGCCCTCCGGTGGTAAAAAGACAAACGTCCAGCTTTTGCTGCCACAGCAAAGGTGCCAGCGGGGAAAAGTAATGCTGGTTCTCACTGCCTCCTGGAACCCTTTCAAATGCCACAGACAATTTGGCCCTCTCTGCTTTCCTGCGGACTCCATCCTCAAAAGCACTCGTTTTCGCTTTCGGCAACCTCCAGAGCAAAAAAGACAAACGTCCAGCTTTTGCTGCCACAGCAAAGGTGCCAGCGGGGAAAAGTAATGCTGGTTCTCACTGTCTCCTGGAACCCTTTCAAATGCCACAGACAATTTGGCCCTCTCTGCTTTCCTGCGGACTCCATCCTCAAAAGCACCTTTTTTCGCTTTCGGCAGCCTCTGGAGAAAAAAAAGACAAACGTCCAGCTTTTGCTGCCACAGCGAAGGTGCCAGCGGGGAACAGTAATGCTGGTTCTCACTGCCTCCTGGAACCCTTTCAAGTCCCCAGACAATTTGGCCCTCTCTGCCTTCCTGCGGACTCCATCCTCAAAAGCACCTGTTTTCGCTTTCGGCAACCTCAGGAGCAAAAAAGACAAACGTCCAGCTTTTGCTGCCACAGCAAAGGTACCAGCGGGGAAAAGTAATGCTGGTTCTCACTGCCTCCTGGAACCTCTTCAAATGCCCCAGACAATTTGGCCCTCTCTGCTTTCCTGCGGACTCCATCCTCAAAAGCACCTGTTTTCGCTTTCGGCAGCCTCCGGAGCAAAAAAGACAAACGTCCAGCTTTTGCTGCCACAGCAAAGGTGCCAGCGGGGAAAAGTAATGCTGGTTCTCACTGCCTCCTGGAACCCTTTCAAATGCCACAGACAATTTGGCCCTCTCTGCTTTCCTGCGGACTCTATCCTCAAAAGCGCCTTTTTTCACTTTCGGCGCCCTCCGGTGGTAAAAAGACAAACGTCCAGCTTTTGCTGCCGCAGCAAAGGTGCCAGCGGGGAAAAGTAATGCTGGTTCTCACTGCCTCCTGGAACCCTTTCAAATGCCACAGACAATTTGGCCCTCTCTGCTTTCCTGCGGACTCCATCCTCAAAAGCACCTGTTTTGGCTTTCGGCAGCGTCTGGAGCAAAAAAGACAAACGTCCAGCTTTTGCTGCCACAGCAAATGTGCCAGCGGGGAAAAGTGATGCTGGTCCTCATTGCCTCCTGGAACCTCTTCAAATGCCACAGACAATTTGGCCCTCTCTGCTTTCCTGCGGACTCCATCCTCAAAAGCATTTTTTTTCGCTTTCAGCCACCTCCGGAGCAAAAAAGACAAACGTCCAGCTTTTGCTGCCACAGCAAAGGTGCCAGCGGGGAAAAGTAATGCTGGTTCTCACTGCCTCCTGGAACCCTTTCAAATGCCACAGACAATTTGGCCCTCTCTGCTTTCCTGCGGACTCCATCCTCAAAAGCACTCGTTTTCGCTTTCGGCAACCTCCAGAGCAAAAAAGACAAACGTCCAGCTTTTGCTGCCACAGCAAAGGTGCCAGCGGGGAAAAGTGATGCTGGTTCTCACTGCCTCCTGGAACCCTTTCAAATGCCACAGACAATTTGGCCCTCTCTGCTTTCCTGCGGACTCCATCCTCAAAAGCACCTGTTTTCGCTTTCGGCAGCCTCCGGAGCAAAAAAGACAAACATCCAGCTTTTGCTGCCACAGCAAAGGTGCCAGCGGGGAAAAGTGATGCTGGTCCTCACTGCCTCCTGGAACCCTTTCAAATGCCACAGACAATTTGGCCCTCTCTGCTTTCCTGCGGACTCCATCCTCAAAAGCACCTGTTTTCGCTTTCGGCAGCATCCAGAGCAAAAAAGACAAATGTCCAGCTTTTGCTGCCACAGCAAAGGTGCCACCGGAGAAAAGTAATGCTGGTCCTCACTGCTTCCTGGAACCCTTTCAAATGCCACAGACAATTTGGCCCTCTCTGCTTTCCTGCGGACTCCATCCTCAAAAGCACCTGTTTTCACTTTCGGCCACCTCCGGTGGTAAAAAGACAAACGTCCAGCTTTTGCTGCCACAGCAAAGGTGCCAGCGGGGAAAAGTAATGCTGGTTCTCACTGCCTCCTGGAACCCTTTAAAATGCCACAGACAATTTGGCCCTCTCTGCTTTCCTGCGGACTCCATCCTCAAAAGCACCTTTTTTCGCTTTCGGCAGCGTCCGGAGCAAAATAGACAAACGTCCAGCTTTTGCTGCCACAGCAAAGGTGCCAGCGGAGAAAAGTAATGCTGGTTCTCACTGCCTCCTGGAACCCTTTCAAATGCCACAGACAATTTGGCCCTCTCTGCTTTCCTGCGGACTCCATCCTCAAAAGCACCTATTTTCGCTTTCGGCAGCCTCCGGAGCAAAAAAGACAAACGTCCAGCTTTTGCTGCCACAGCAAAGGTGCCAGCGGAGAAAAGTAATGCTGGTTCTCACTGCTTCCTGGAACCCTTTCAAATGCCACAGACAATTTGGCCCTCTCTGCTTTCCTGCGGACTCCATGCTCAAAAGCACCTGTTTTCACTTTCGGCGCCCTCCGGTGGTAAAAAGACAAACGTCCAGCTTTTGCTGCCACAGCAAAGGTACCAGCGGGGAAAAGTAATGCTGGTTCTCACTGCCTCCTGGAACCCTTTCAAATGCCCCAGACAATTTGACCCTCTCTGCTTTCCTGCGGACTCCATCCTCAAAAGCACCTGTTTTCGCTTTCGGCAGCCTCCGGAGTAAAAAAGACAAACGTCCAGCTTTTGCTGCCACAGCAAAGGTGCCAGCGGAGAAAAGTAATGCTGGTTCTCACTGCCTCCTGGAACCCTTTCAAATGCCACAGACAATTTGGCCCTCTCTGCTTTCCTGCGGACTCTATCCTCAAAAGCACCTGTTTTCGCTTTCGGCAACCTCAGGAGCAAAAAAGACAAACGTCCAGCTTTTGCTGCCACAGCAAAGGTGCCAGCGGGGAAAAGTAATGCTGGTTCTCACTGCCTCCTGGAACCCTTTCAAATGCCACAGACAATTTGGCCCTCTCTGCTTTCCTGCGGACTCCATCCTCAAAAGCACCTTTTTTCGCTTTCGGCAACCGTCGGAGGAAAAAAGACAAACGTCCAGCTTTTGCTGCCACAGCAAAGGTACCAGCGGGGAAAAGTAATGCTGGTTCTCACTGCCTCCTGGAACCCTTTCAAATGCCACAGACAATTTGGCCCTCTCTGCTTTCCTGCGGACTCCATCCTCTAAAGCACCTGTTTTCGCTTTCGGCAACCTCCGGAGCAAAAAAGACAAACGTCCAGCTTTTGCTGCCACAGCAAAGGTGCCAGCGGGGAAAAGTAATGCTGGTTCTCACTGCCTCCTGGAACCCTTTCAAATGCCACAGACAATTTGGCCCTCTCTGCTTTCCTGCGGACTCCATCCTCAAAAGCACTTGTTTTCGCTTTCGGCAGCCTCCGGAGCAAAAAAGACAAACTTCCAGCTTTTGCTGCCACAGCAAAGGTGCCAGCGGGGAAAAGTAATGCTGGTCCTCACTGCCTCCTGGAACCCTTTCAAATGCCCCAGACAATTTGGCCCTCTCTGCTTTACTGCGGACTCCATCCTCAAAAGCACTTGTTTTCACTTTCGGCGCCCTCCGGTGGTAAAAAGACAAATGTCCAGCTTTTGCTGCCACAGCAAATGTGCCAGCGGGGAAAAGTAATGCTGGTTCTCACTGCCTCCTGGAACCCTTTCAAATGCCCCAGACAATTTGACCCTCTCTGCTTTCCTGCGGACTCCATCCTCAAAAGCACCTGTTTTCGCTTTCGGCAGCCTCCGGAGCAAAAAAGACAAACGTCCAGCTTTTGCTGCCACAGCAAAGGTGCCAGCGGGGAAAAGTAATGCTGGTTCTCACTGCCTCCTGGAACCCTTTCAAATGCCCCAGACAATTTGACCCTCTCTGCTTTCCTGCGGACTCCATCCTCAAAAGCACCTTTTTTTGCTTTCGGCAACCTCCGGAGCAAAAAAGACAAACGTCCAGCTTTTGCTGCCACAGCAAAGGTGCCAGCGGGGAAAAGTGATGCTGGTCCTCATTGCCTCCTGGAACCTCTTCAAATGCCACAGACAATTTGGCCCTCTCTGCTTTCCTGCGGACTCCATCCTCAAAAGCATTTTTTTTCGCTTTCAGCCACCTCCGGAGCAAAAAAGACAAACGTCCAGCTTTTGCTGCCACAGCAAAGGTGCCAGCGGGGAAAAGTAATGCTGGTTCTCACTGCCTCCTGGAACCTCTTCAAATGCCCCAGACAATTTGGCACTCTCTGCTTTCCTGTGGACTCCATCCTCAAAAGCACCTGTTTTCACTTTCGGCGCCCTCCGGTGGTATAAAGACAAACGTCCAGCTTTTGCTGCCACAGCAAAGGTGCCAGCGGGGAAAAGTAATGCTGGTTCTCACTGCCTCCTGGAACCCTTTCAAATGCCACAGACAATTTGGCCCTCTCTGCTTTCCTGCGGACTCCATCCTCAAAAGCACTCGTTTTCGCTTTCGGCAACCTCCAGAGCAAAAAAGACAAACGTCCAGCTTTTGCTGCCACAGCAAAGGTGCCAGCGGGGAAAAGTGATGCTGGTTCTCACTGCCTCCTGGAACCCTTTCAAATGCCACAGACAATTTGGCCCTCTCTGCTTTCCTGCGGACTCCATCCTCAAAAGCACCTGTTTTCGCTTTCGGCAGCCTCCGGAGCAAAAAAGACAAACATCCAGCTTTTGCTGCCACAGCAAAGGTGCCAGCGGGGAAAAGTGATGCTGGTCCTCACTGCCTCCAGGAACCCTTTCAAATGCCACAGACAATTTGGCCCTCTCTGCTTTCCTGCGGACTCCATCCTCAAAAGCACCTGTTTTCGCTTTCGGCAGCATCCAGAGCAAAAAAGACAAATGTCCAGCTTTTGCTGCCACAGCAAAGGTGCCACCGGAGAAAAGTAATGCTGGTCCTCACTGCTTCCTGGAACCCTTTCAAATGCCACAGACAATTTGGCCCTCTCTGCTTTCCTGCGGACTCCATCCTCAAAAGCACCTGTTTTCACTTTCGGCCACCTCCGGTGGTAAAAAGACAAACGTCCAGCTTTTGCTGCCACAGCAAAGGTGCCAGCGGGGAAAAGTAATGCTGGTTCTCACTGCCTCCTGGAACCCTTTCAAATGCCACAGACAATTTGGCCCTCTCTGCTTTCCTGCGGACTCCATCCTCAAAAGCACCTTTTTTCGCTTTCGGCAGCGTCCGGAGCAAAATAGACAAACGTCCAGCTTTTGCTGCCACAGCAAAGGTGCCAGCGGAGAAAAGTAATGCTGGTTCTCACTGCCTCCTGGAACCCTTTCAAATGCCACAGACAATTTGGCCCTCTCTGCTTTCCTGCGGACTCCATCCTCAAAAGCACCTATTTTCGCTTTCGGCAGCCTCCGGAGCAAAAAAGACAAACGTCCAGCTTTTGCTGCCACAGCAAAGGTGCCAGCGGAGAAAAGTAATGCTGGTTCTCACTGCTTCCTGGAACCCTTTCAAATGCCACAGACAATTTGGCCCTCTCTGCTTTCCTGCGGACTCCATCCTCAAAAGCACCTGTTTTCACTTTCGGCGCCCTCCGGTGGTAAAAAGACAAACGTCCAGCTTTTGCTGCCACAGCAAAGGTACCAGCGGGGAAAAGTAATGCTGGTTCTCACTGCCTCCTGGAACCCTTTCAAATGCCCCAGACAATTTGACCCTCTCTGCTTTCCTGCGGACTCCATCCTCAAAAGCACCTGTTTTCGCTTTCGGCAGCCTCCGGAGTAAAAAAGACAAACGTCCAGCTTTTGCTGCCACAGCAAAGGTGCCAGCGGAGAAAAGTAATGCTGGTTCTCACTGCCTCCTGGAACCCTTTCAAATGCCACAGACAATTTGGCCCTCTCTGCTTTCCTGCGGACTCTATCCTCAAAAGCACCTGTTTTCGCTTTCGGCAACCTCCGGAGCAAAAAAGACAAACGTCCAGCTTTTGCTGCCACAGCAAAGGTGCCAGCGGGGAAAAGTAATGCTGGTTCTCACTGCCTCCTGGAACCCTTTCAAATGCCACAGACAATTTGGCCCTCTCTGCTTTCCTGCGGACTCCATCCTCAAAAGCACCTTTTTTCGCTTTCGGCAACCGTCGGAGGAAAAAAGACAAACGTCCAGCTTTTGCTGCCACAGCAAAGGTACCAGCGGGGAAAAGTAATGCTGGTTCTCACTGCCTCCTGGAACCCTTTCAAATGCCACAGACAATTTGGCCCTCTCTGCTTTCCTGCGGACTCCATCCTCTAAAGCACCTGTTTTCGCTTTCGGCAACCTCCGGAGCAAAAAAGACAAACGTCCAGCTTTTGCTGCCACAGCAAAGGTGCCAGCGGGGAAAAGTAATGCTGGTTCTCACTGCCTCCTGGAACCCTTTCAAATGCCACAGACAATTTGGCCCTCTCTGCTTTCCTGCGGACTCCATCCTCAAAAGCACTTGTTTTCGCTTTCGGCAGCCTCCGGAGCAAAAAAGACAAACTTCCAGCTTTTGCTGCCACAGCAAAGGTGCCAGCGGGGAAAAGTAATGCTGGTCCTCACTGCCTCCTGGAACCCTTTCAAATGCCCCAGACAATTTGGCCCTCTCTGCTTTACTGCGGACTCCATCCTCAAAAGCACTTGTTTTCACTTTCGGCGCCCTCCGGTGGTAAAAAGACAAATGTCCAGCTTTTGCTGCCACAGCAAATGTGCCAGCGGGGAAAAGTAATGCTGGTTCTCACTGCCTCCTGGAACCCTTTCAAATGCCCCAGACAATTTGACCCTCTCTGCTTTCCTGCGGACTCCATCCTCAAAACCACTTGTTTTCGCTTTCGGCAGCCTCTGGAGAAAAAAAAGACAAACGTCCAGCTTTTGCTGCCACAGCGAAGGTGCCAGCGGGGAACAGTAATGCTGGTTCTCACTGCCTCCTGGAACCCTTTACAATTCCACAGACAATTTGGCCCTCTCTGCTTTCCTGCGGACTCCATCCTCAAAAGCACCTTTTTTCGCTTTCGGCAACCTCAGGAGCAAAAAAGACAAACGTCCAGCTTTTGCTGCCACAGCAAAGGTGCCAACGGGGAAAAGTGATGCTGGCCGTCATTGCCTCCTGGAACCTCTTCAAATGCCCCAGACAATTTGGCCCTCTCTGCTTTCCTGCGCACTCTATCCTCAAAAGCGCCTTTTTTCACTTTCGGCGCCCTCCGGTGGTAAAAAGACAAACGTCCAGCTTTTGCTGCCGCAGCAAAGGTGCCAGCGGGGAAAAGTAATGCTGGTTCTCACTGCCTCCTGGAACTCTTTCAAATGCCACAGACAATTTGGCCCTCTCTGCTTTCCTGCGGACTCCATCCTCAAAAGAACCTGTTTTCGCTTTCGACGCCCGACGGAGCAAAAAAGACAAACGTCCAGCTTTTGCTGCCACAGCAAAGGTGCCAGCAGGAAATATGATGCTGGTCCTCACTGCCTCCTGGAACCTCTTTAAATGCCACAGACAATTTGGCCCTCTCTGCTTTCCTGCGGACTCCATCCTCAAAAGCACCTGTTTTCGCTTTCGGCAGCCTCCGGAGCAAAAAAGACAAACGTCCAGCTTTTGCTGCCACAGCAAAGGTGCCAGCGGGCAAAAGTAATGCTGGTTCTCACTGCCTCCTGGAACCCTTTCAAATGCCCCAGACAATTTGGCCCTCTCTGCTTTCCTGCGGACTCCATCCTCAAAAGCACCTGTTTTCGCTTTCGGCATCCTCCGGAGCAAAAAAGACAAACGTCCAGCTTTTGCTGCCACAGCAAATGTGCCAGCGGGGAAAAGTAATGCTGGTTCTCACTGCCTCCTGGAACTCCTTCAAATGCCTCAGAGAATTTGGCCCTCTCTGCTTTCCTGCGGACTCCATCCTCAAAAGCACCTGTTTTCACTTTCGGCGCCCTCCGGTGGTAAAAAGACAAATGTCCAGCTTTTGCTGCCACAGCAAATGTGCCAGCGGGGAAAAGTAATGCTGGTTCTCACTGCCTCCTGGAACCCTTTACAATTCCACAGACAATTTGGCCCTCTCTGCTTTCCTGCGGACTCCATCCTCAAAAGCACCTTTTTTCGCTTTCGGCAACCTCAGGAGCAAAAAAGACAAACGTCCAGCTTTTGCTGCCACAGCAAAGGTGCCAACGGGGAAAAGTGATGCTGGCCGTCATTGCCTCCTGGAACCTCTTCAAATGCCCCAGACAATTTGGCCCTCTCTGCTTTCCTGCGGACTCTATCCTCAGAAGCGCCTTTTTTCACTTTCGGCGCCCTCCGGTGGTAAAAAGACAAACGTCCAGCTTTTGCTGCCGCAGCAAAGGTGCCAGCGGGGAAAAGTAATGCTGGTTCTCACTGCCTCCTGGAACTCTTTCAAATGCCACAGACAATTTGGCCCTCTCTGCTTTCCTGCGGACTCCATCCTCAAAAGAACCTGTTTTCGCTTTCGACGCCCTACGGAGCAAAAAAGACAAACGTCCAGCTTTTGCTGCCACAGCAAAGGTGCCAGCAGGAAATATGATGCTGGTCCTCACTGCCTCCTGGAACCTCTTTAAATGCCACAGACAATTTGGCCCTCTCTGCTTTCCTGCGGACTCCATCCTCAAAAGCACCTGTTTTCGCTTTCGGCAGCCTCCGGAGCAAAAAAGACAAACGTCCAGCTTTTGCTGCCACAGCAAAGGTGCCAGCGGGGAAAAGTAATGCTGGTTCTCACTGCCTCCTGGAACCCTTTCAAATGCCCCAGACAATTTGGCCCTCTCTGCTTTCCTGCGGACTCCATCCTCAAAAGCACCTGTTTTCGCTTTCGGCATCCTCCGGAGCAAAAAAGACAAACGTCCAGCTTTTGCTGCCACAGCAAATGTGCCAGCGGGGAAAAGTAATGCTGGTTCTCACTGCCTCCTGGAACTCCTTCAAATGCCTCAGAGAATTTGGCCCTCTCTGCTTTCCTGCGGACTCCATCCTCAAAAGCACCTGTTTTCACTTTCGGCGCCCTCCGGTGGTAAAAAGACAAATGTCCAGCTTTTGCTGCCACAGCAAATGTGCCAGCGGGGAAAAGTAATGCTGGTTCTCACTGCCTCCTGGAACCCTTTCAAATGCCACAGACAATTTGACCCTCTCTGCTTTCCTGCGGACTCCATCCTCAAAAGCACCTTTTTTCGCTTTCCGCCACCTCCGGAGCAAAAAAGACAAACGTCCAGCTTTTGCTGCTACAGCAAAGGTGCCAGCGGGGAAAAGTAATGCTGGTTCTCACTGTCTCCTGGAACCCTTTCAAATGCCACAGACAATTTGGCCCTCTCTGCTTTCCTGCGGACTCCATCCTCAAAACCACTTGTTTTCGCTTTCGGCAGCCTCTGGAGAAAAAAAAGACAAACGTCCAGCTTTTGCTGCCACAGCGAAGGTGCCAGCGGGGAACAGTAATGCTGGTTCTCACTGCCTCCTGGAACCCTTTACAATTCCACAGACAATTTGGCCCTCTCTGCTTTCCTGCGGACTCCATCCTCAAAAGCACCTTTTTTCGCTTTCGGCAACCTCAGGAGCAAAAAAGACAAACGTCCAGCTTTTGCTGCCACAGCAAAGGTTCCAACGGGGAAAAGTGATGCTGGGCGTCATTGCCTCCTGGAACCTCTTCAAATGCCACAGACAATTTGGCCCTCTCTGCTTTACTGCGGACTCTATCCTCAAAAGCACCTTTTTTCACTTTCGGAAGCCTCCGGAGCAAAAAAGACAAACGTCCAGCTTGTGCTGCCACAGCAAAGGTGCCAGCGGGGAAAAGTGATGCTGGTTCTCACTGCCTCCTGGAACCCTTTCAAATGCCACAGACAATTTGGCCCTCTCTGCTTTTCTGCGGACTCCATCATCAAAAGCACCTTTTTACGCTTTCGGCATCCTCCAGAGCAAAAAAGACAAACGTCCAGCTTTTGCTGCCACAGCAAAGGTGCCAGCGGGGAAAAGTAATGCTGGTTCTCACTGCCTCCTGGAACCCTTTCAAATGCCCCAGACAATTTGACCCTCTCTGCTTTCCTGTGGACTCCATCATCAAAAGCACCTTTTTTCGCTTTCGGCAACCTCAGGAGCAAAATAGACAAACGTCCAGCTTTTGCTGCCACAGCAAAGGTACCAGCGGAGAAAAGTAATGCTGGTTCTCTCTGCCTCCTGGAACCCTTTCAAATGCCACAGACAATTTGGCCCTCTCTGCTTTCCTGCGGACTCCATCCTCAAAAGCACCTGTTTTCGCTTTCGGCAGCCTCCGGAGCAAAAAAGACAAACGTCCAGCTTTTGCTGCCACAGCAAAGGTGCCAGCGGGGAAAAGTAATGCTGGTTCTCACTGCCTCCTGGAACCCTTTCAAATGCCACAGACAATTTGGCCCTCTCTGCTTTCCTGCGGACTCTATCCTCAAAAGCGCCTTTTTTCACTTTCGGCGCCGTCCGGTGGTAAAAAGACAAACGTCCAGCTTTTGCTGCCGCAGCAAAGGTGCCAGCGGGGAAAAGTAATGCTGGTTCTCACTGCCTCCTGGAACTCTTTCAAATGCCACAGACAATTTGGCCCTCTCTGCTTTCCTGCGGACTCCATCCTCAAAAGAACCTGTTTTCGCTTTCGACGCCCTCCGGAGCAAAAAAGACAAACGTCCAGCTTTTGCTGCCACAGCAAAGGTGCCAGCAGGAAATATGATGCTGGTTCTCACTGCCTCCTGGAACCTCTTTAAATGCCACAGACAATTTGGCCCTCTCTGCTTTCCTGCGGACTCCATCCTCAAAAGCACCTGTTTTCGCTTTCAGTAGCCTCCGGAGCAAAAAAGACAAACGTCCAGCTTTTGCTGCCACAACAAAGGTGCCAGCGGGGAAAAGTAATGCTGGTTCTCACTGCCTCCTGGAACCCTTTCAAATGCCACAGACAATTTGGCCCTCTCTGCTTTCCTGCGGACTCCATCCTCAAAAGCACCTATTTTCGCTTTCGGCAGCCTCCGGAGCAAAAAAGACAAACGTCCAGCTTTTGCTGCCACAGCAAAGGTGCCAGCGGGGAAAAGTAATGCTGGTTCTCACTGCCTCCTGGAACCCTTTCAAATGCCCCAGACAATTTGGCCCTCTCTGCTTTCCTGCGGACTCCATCCTCAAAAGCACCTGTTTTCGCTTTCGGCAGCGTCCGGAGCAAAAAAGACAAACGTCCAGCTTTTGCTGCCACAGCAAATGTGCCAGCGGGGAAAAGTAATGCTGGTTCTCACTGCCTCCTGGAACTCCTTCAAATGCCTCAGAGAATTTGGCCCTCTCTGCTTTCCTGCGGACTCCATCCTCAAAAGCACCTGTTTTCGCTTTCGGCAGCCTCCGGAGCAAAAAAGACAAACGTCCAGCTTTTGCTGCCACAGCAAAGGTGCCAGCGGGGAAAAGTAATGCTGGTTCTCACTGCCTCCTGGAACCCTTTCAAATGCCACAGACAATTTGGCCCTCTCTGCTTTCCTGCGGACTCCATCCTCAAAAGCACCTGTTTTCGCTTTCGGCAGCCTCCGGAGCAAAAAAGACAAACGTCCACCTTTTGCTGCCACAGCAAAGGTGCCAGCGGGGAAAAGTAATGCTGGTTCTCACTGCCTCCTGGAACCCTTTCAAATGCCACAGACAATTTGGCCCTCTCTGCTTTCCTGCGGACTCCATCCTCAAAAGCACCTGTTTTCGCTTTCGGCAGCCTCCGGAGCAAAAAAGACAAACGTCCAGCTTTTGCTGCCACAGCAAAGGTGCCAGCGGGGAAAAGTAATGCTGGTTCTCACTGCCTCCTGGAACCCTTTCAAATGCCACAGACAATTTGGCCCTCTCTGCTTTCCTGCGGACTCCATCCTCAAAAGCACCT
Source organism: Vanellus vanellus (assembly GCF_965231255.1). Lineage (NCBI taxonomy): Eukaryota > Metazoa > Chordata > Aves > Charadriiformes > Charadriidae > Vanellus > Vanellus vanellus. Next base: position 8,794 of record NW_028128318.1, on the reverse strand, counting down.
GTTTTCGCTTTCGGCAGCCTCCGGAGCAAAAAAGACAAACGTCCACCTTTTGCTGCCACAGCAAAGGTGCCAGCGGGGAAAAGTAATGCTGGTTCTCACTGCCTCCTGGAACCCTTTCAAATGCCACAGACAATTTGGCCCTCTCTGCTTTCCTGCGGACTCCATCCTCAAAAGCACCTGTTTTCGCTTTCGGCAGCCTCCGGAGCAAAAAAGACAAACGTCCAGCTTTTGCTGCCACAGCAAAGGTGCCAGCGGGGAAAAGTAATGCTGGTTCTCACTGCCTCCTGGAACCCTTTCAAATGCCACAGACAATTTGGCCCTCTCTGCTTTCCTGCGGACTCCATCCTCAAAAGAACCTATTTTCGCTTTCGGCGCCCTCCGGAGCAAAAAAGACAAACGTCCAGCTTTTGCTGCCACAGCAAACGTCCCAGCGGGGAAAAGTAATGCTGGTTCTCACTGCCTCCTGGAACCTCTTCAAATGCCCCAGACAATTTGGCCCTCTCTGCTTTCCTGCGGACTCCATCCTCAAAAGCACCTGTTTTCGCTTTCGGCAACCTCCGGAGCAAAAAAGACAAACGTCCAGCTTTTGCTGCCACAGCAAAGGTGCCAGCGGGGAAAAGTAATGCTGGTTCTCACTATCTCCTGGAACCCTTTCAAATGCCACAGACAATTTGGCCCTCTCTGCTTTCCTGCGGACTCCATCCTCAAAAGCACCTGTTTTCGCTTTCGGCAACCTCCGGAGCAAAAAAGACAAACGTCCAGCTTTTGCTGCCACAGCAAAGGTGCCAGCGGGGAAAAGTAATGCTGGTTCTCACTGCCTCCTGGAACCCTTTCAAATGCCACAGACAATTTGGCCCTCTCTGCTTTCCTGCGGACTCCATCCTCAAAAGCACCTGTTTTCGCTTTCGGCAGCCTCCGGAGCAAAAAAGACAAACGTCCAGCTTTTGCTGCCACAGCAAAGGTGCCAGCGGGGAAAAGTAATGCTGGTTCTCACTGCCTCCTGGAACCTCTTCAAATGCCCCAGACAATTTGGCCCTCTCTGCTTTCCTGCGGACTCCATCCTCAAAAGCACCTGTTTTCGCTTTCGGCAGCCTCCGGAGCAAAAAAGACAAACGTTCAGCTTTTGCTGCCACAGCAAAGGTGCCAGCGGGGAAAAGTAATGCTGGTTCTCACTGCCTCCTGGAACCTCTTCAAATGCCACAGACAATTTGGCCCTCTCTGCTTTCCTGCGGACTCCATCCTCAAAAGCACCTGTTCTCGCTTTCGGCAACCTCCGGAGCAAAAAAGACAAACGTCCAGCTTTTGCTGCCACAGCAAAGGTGCCAGCGGGGAAAAGTAATGCTGGTTCTCACTGCCTCCTGGAACCCTTTCAAATGCCCCAGACAATTTGGCCCTCTCTGCTTTCCTGCGGACTCCATCCTCAAAAGCACCTGTTTTCGCTTTTGGCAACCTCCGGAGCAAAAAAGACAAACGTCCAGCTTTTGCTGCCACAGCAAAGGTGCCAGCGGGGAAAAGTAATGCTGGTTCTCACTGCCTCCTGGAACCCTTTCAAATGCCCCAGACAATTTGGCCCTCTCTGCTTTCCTGCGGACTCCATCCTCAAAAGCACCTGTTTTCGCTTTCGGCAGCCTCCGGAGCAAAAAAGACAAACGTCCAGCTTTTGCTGCCACAGCAAAGGTGCCAGCGGGGAAAAGTAATGCTGGTTCTCACTGCCTCCTGGAACCCTTTCAAATGCCCCAGACAATTAAGCCCTCTCTGCTTTCCTGCGGACTCTATCCTCAAAAGCGCCTTTTTTCACTTTCGGCGACCTCCGGTGGTAAAAAGACAAACGTCCAGCTTTTGCTGCCACAGCAAAGGTGCCAGCGGGGAAAAGTGATGCTGGTTCTCACTGCCTCCTGGAACTCTTTCAAATGCCACAGACAATTTGGCCCTCTCTGCTTTCCTGCGGACTCCATCCTCAAAAGCACCTATTTTCGCTTTCGGCAGCCTCCGGAGCAAAAAAGACAAACGTCCAGCTTTTGCTGCCACAGCAAAGGTGCCAGCGGGGAAAAGTAATGCTGGTTCTCACTGCCTCCTGGAACCCTTTCAAATGCCACAGACAATTTGGCCCTCTCTGCTTTCCTGTGGACTCCATCCTCAAAAGCACCTCTTTTCGCTTTCGGCAGCCTCCGGAGCAAAAAAGACAAACGTCCAGCTTTTGCTGCCACAGCAAAGGTGCCAGCGGGGAAAAGTAATGCTGGTTCTCACTGCCTCCTGGAACCCTTTCAAATGCCACAGACAATTTGGCCCTCTCTGCTTTCCTGCGGACTCCATCCTCAAAAGCACCTGTTTTCGCTTTCGGCAGCCTCCGGAGCAAAAAAGACAAACGTCCAGCTTTTGCTGCCACAGCAAAGGTGCCAGCGGGGAAAAGTAATGCTGGTTCTCACTGCCTCCTGGAACCCTTTCAAATGCCCCAGACAATTTGGCCCTCTCTGCTTTCCTGCGGACTCCATCCTCAAAAGCACCTGTTTTCGCTTTCGGCAGCCTCCGGAGCAAAAAAGACAAACGTCCAGCTTTTGCTGCCACAGCAAAGGTGCCAGCGGGGAAAAGTAATGCTGGTTCTCACTGCCTCCTGGAACCCTTTCAAATGCCCCAGACAATTAAGCCCTCTCTGCTTTCCTGCGGACTCTATCCTCAAAAGCGCCTTTTTTCACTTTCGGCGCCCTCCGGTGGTAAAAAGACAAACGTCCAGCTTTTGCTGCCACAGCAAAGGTGCCAGCGGGGAAAAGTGATGCTGGTTCTCACTGCCTCCTGGAACTCTTTCAAATGCCACAGACAATTTGGCCCTCTCTGCTTTCCTGCGGACTCCATCCTCAAAAGCACCTATTTTCGCTTTCGGCAGCCTCCGGAGCAAAAAAGACAAACGTCCAGCTTTTGCTGCCACAGCAAAGGTGCCAGCGGGGAAAAGTAATGCTGGTTCTCACTGCCTCCTGGAACCCTTTCAAATGCCACAGACAATTTGGCCCTCTCTGCTTTCCTGTGGACTCCATCCTCAAAAGCACCTCTTTTCGCTTTCGGCAGCCTCCGGAGCAAAAAAGACAAACGTCCAGCTTTTGCTGCCACAGCAAAGGTGCCAGCGGGGAAAAGTAATGCTGGTTCTCACTGCCTCCTGGAACCCTTTCAAATGCCACAGACAATTTGGCCCTCTCTGCTTTCCTGCGGACTCCATCCTCAAAAGCACCTGTTTTCGCTTTCGGCAGCCTCCGGAGCAAAAAAGACAAACGTCCAGCTTTTGCTGCCACAGCAAAGGTGCCAGCGGGGAAAAGTAATGCTGGTTCTCACTGCCTCCTGGAACCCTTTCAAATGCCACAGACAATTTGGCCCTCTCTGCTTTCCTGCGGACTCCATCCTCAAAAGCACCTGTTTTCGCTTTCGGCAGCCTCCGGAGCAAAAAAGACAAACGTCCAGCTTTTGCTGCCACAGCAAAGGTGCCAGCGGGGAAAAGTAATGCTGGTTCTCACTGCCTCCTGGAACCCTTTCAAATGCCACAGACAATTTGGCCCTCTCTGCTTTCCTGCGGACTCCATCCTCAAAAGCACCTGTTTTCGCTTTCGGCAGCCTCCGGAGCAAAAAAGACAAACGTCCAGCTTTTGCTGCCACAGCAAAGGTGCCAGCGGGGAAAAGTAATGCTGGTTCTCACTGCCTCCTGGAACCTATTCAAATGCCCCAGACAATTTGGCCCTCTCTGCTTTCCTGCGGACTCCATCCTCAAAAGCACCTGTTTTCGCTTTCGGCAGCCTCCGGAGCAAAAAAGACAAACGTCCAGCTTTTGCTGCCACAGCAAAGTTGCCAGCGGGGAAAAGTAATGCTGGTTCTCACTGCCTCCTGGAACTCCTTCAAATGCCCCAGACAATTTGGCTCTCTCTGCTTTCCTGCGGACTCCATCCTCAAAAGCACCTGTTCTCGCTTTCGGCAGCCTCCGGAGCAAAAAAGACAAACGTCCAGCTTTTGCTGCCACAGCAAAGGTGCCAGCGGGGAAAAGTAATGCTGGTTCTCACTGCCTCCTGGAACCTCTTCAAATGCCACAGACAATTTGGCCCTCTCTGCTTTCCTGCGGACTCCATCCTCAAAAGCACCTGTTTTCGCTTTCGGCAGCCTCCGGAGCAAAAAAGACAAACATCCAGCTTTTGCTGCCACAGCAAAGGTGCCAGCGGGGAAAAGTGATGCTGGTCCTCACTGCCTCCAGGAACCCTTTCAAATGCCACAGACAATTTGGCCCTCTCTGCTTTCCTGCGGACTCCATCCTCAAAAGCACCTGTTTTCGCTTTCGGCAGCATCCAGAGCAAAAAAGACAAATGTCCAGCTTTTGCTGCCACAGCAAAGGTGCCACCGGAGAAAAGTAATGCTGGTCCTCACTGCTTCCTGGAACCCTTTCAAATGCCACAGACAATTTGGCCCTCTCTGCTTTCCTGCGGACTCCATCCTCAAAAGCACCTGTTTTCACTTTCGGCCACCTCCGGTGGTAAAAAGACAAACGTCCAGCTTTTGCTGCCACAGCAAAGGTGCCAGCGGGGAAAAGTAATGCTGGTTCTCACTGCCTCCTGGAACCCTTTCAAATGCCACAGACAATTTGGCCCTCTCTGCTTTCCTGCGGACTCCATCCTCAAAAGCACCTTTTTTCGCTTTCGGCAGCGTCCGGAGCAAAATAGACAAACGTCCAGCTTTTGCTGCCACAGCAAAGGTGCCAGCGGAGAAAAGTAATGCTGGTTCTCACTGCCTCCTGGAACCCTTTCAAATGCCACAGACAATTTGGCCCTCTCTGCTTTCCTGCGGACTCCATCCTCAAAAGCACCTATTTTCGCTTTCGGCAGCCTCCGGAGCAAAAAAGACAAACGTCCAGCTTTTGCTGCCACAGCAAAGGTGCCAGCGGAGAAAAGTAATGCTGGTTCTCACTGCTTCCTGGAACCCTTTCAAATGCCACAGACAATTTGGCCCTCTCTGCTTTCCTGCGGACTCCATCCTCAAAAGCACCTGTTTTCACTTTCGGCGCCCTCCGGTGGTAAAAAGACAAACGTCCAGCTTTTGCTGCCACAGCAAAGGTACCAGCGGGGAAAAGTAATGCTGGTTCTCACTGCCTCCTGGAACCCTTTCAAATGCCACAGACAATTTGACCCTCTCTGCTTTCCTGCGGACTCCATCCTCAAAAGCACCTGTTTTCGCTTTCGGCAGCCTCCGGAGTAAAAAAGACAAACGTCCAGCTTTTGCTGCCACAGCAAAGGTGCCAGCGGAGAAAAGTAATGCTGGTTCTCACTGCCTCCTGGAACCCTTTCAAATGCCACAGACAATTTGGCCCTCTCTGCTTTCCTGCGGACTCTATCCTCAAAAGCACCTGTTTTCGCTTTCGGCAACCTCCGGAGCAAAAAAGACAAACGTCCAGCTTTTGCTGCCACAGCAAAGGTGCCAGCGGGGAAAAGTAATGCTGGTTCTCACTGCCTCCTGGAACCCTTTCAAATGCCACAGACAATTTGGCCCTCTCTGCTTTCCTGCGGACTCCATCCTCAAAAGCACCTTTTTTCGCTTTCGGCAACCGTCGGAGGAAAAAAGACAAACGTCCAGCTTTTGCTGCCACAGCAAAGGTACCAGCGGGGAAAAGTAATGCTGGTTCTCACTGCCTCCTGGAACCCTTTCAAATGCCACAGACAATTTGGCCCTCTCTGCTTTCCTGCGGACTCCATCCTCTAAAGCACCTGTTTTCGCTTTCGGCAACCTCCGGAGCAAAAAAGACAAACGTCCAGCTTTTGCTGCCACAGCAAAAGGTGCCAGCGGGGAAAAGTAATGCTGGTTCTCACTGCCTCCTGGAACCCTTTCAAATGCCACAGACAATTTGGCCCTCTCTGCTTTCCTGCGGACTCCATCCTCAAAAGCACTTGTTTTCGCTTTCGGCAGCCTCCGGAGCAAAAAAGACAAACTTCCAGCTTTTGCTGCCACAGCAAAGGTGCCAGCGGGGAAAAGTAATGCTGGTTCTCACTGCCTCCTGGAACCCTTTCAAATGCCCCAGACAATTTGGCCCTCTCTGCTTTACTGCGGACTCCATCCTCAAAAGCACTTGTTTTCACTTTCGGCGCCCTCCGGTGGTAAAAAGACAAATGTCCAGCTTTTGCTGCCACAGCAAATGTGCCAGCGGGGAAAAGTAATGCTGGTTCTCACTGCCTCCTGGAACCCTTTCAAATGCCCCAGACAATTTGACCCCTCTCTGCTTTCCTGCGGACTCCATCCTCAAAACCACTTGTTTTCGCTTTCGGCAGCCTCTGGAGAAAAAAAAGACAAACGTCCAGCTTTTGCTGCCACAGCGAAGGTGCCAGCGGGGAACAGTAATGCTGGTTCTCACTGCCTCCTGGAACCCTTTACAATTCCACAGACAATTTGGCCCTCTCTGCTTTCCTGCGGACTCCATCCTCAAAAGCACCTTTTTTCGCTTTCGGCAACCTCAGGAGCAAAAAGACAAACGTCCAGCTTTTGCTGCCACAGCAAAGGTGCCAACGGGGAAAAGTGATGCTGGCCGTCATTGCCTCCTGGAACCTCTTCAAATGCCCCAGACAATTTGGCCCTCTCTGCTTTCTGCGGACTCTATCCTCAAAAGCGCCTTTTTTCACTTTCGGCGCCCTCCGGTGGTAAAAAGACAAACGTCCAGCTTTTGCTGCCGCAGCAAAGGTGCCAGCGGGGAAAAGTAATGCTGGTTCTCACTGCCTCCTGGAACTCTTTCAAATGCCACAGACAATTTGGCCCTCTCTGCTTTCCTGCGGACTCCATCCTCAAAAGAACCTGTTTTCGCTTTCGACGCCCTACGGAGCAAAAAAGACAAACGTCCAGCTTTTGCTGCCACAGCAAAGGTGCCAGCAGGAAATATGATGCTGGTCCTCACTGCCTCCTGGAACCTCTTTAAATGCCACAGACAATTTGGCCCTCTCTGCTTTCCTGCGGACTCCATCCTCAAAAGCACCTGTTTTCGCTTTCGGCAGCCTCCGGAGCAAAAAAGACAAACGTCCAGCTTTTGCTGCCACAGCAAAGGTGCCAGCGGGGAAAAGTAATGCTGGTTCTCACTGCCTCCTGGAACCCTTTCAAATGCCGCAGACAATTTGGCCCTCTCTGCTTTCCTGCGGACTCCATCCTCAAAAGCACCTGTTTTCGCTTTCGGCATCCTCCGGAGCAAAAAAGACAAACGTCCAGCTTTTGCTGCCACAGCAAATGTGCCAGCGGGGAAAAGTAATGCTGGTTCTCACTGCCTCCTGGAACTCCTTCAAATGCCTCAGAGAATTTGGCCCTCTCTGCTTTCCTGCGGACTCCATCCTCAAAAGCACCTGTTTTCACTTTCGGCGCCCTCCGGTGGTAAAAAGACAAATGTCCAGCTTTTGCTGCCACAGCAAATGTGCCAGCGGGAAAAGTAATGCTGGTTCTCACTGCCTCCTGGAACCCTTTCAAATGCCACAGACAATTTGACCCTCTCTGCTTTCCTGCGGACTCCATCCTCAAAAGCACCTTTTTTCGCTTTCGGCAACCGTCAAAGGAAAAAAGACAAACGTCCAGCTTTTGCTGCCACAGCAAAGGTACCAGCGGGGAAAAGTAATGCTGGTTCTCACTGCCTCCTGGAACCCTTTCAAATGCCACAGACAATTGGCCTCTCTACTTTCCTGCGGACTCCATCCTCTAAAGCACCTGTTTTTCGCTTTCGGCAACCTCCGGAGCAAAAAAAGACAAACGTCCAGCTTTTGCTGCCACAGCAAAGGTGCCAGCGGGGAAAAGTAATGCTGGTTCTCACTGCCTCCTGGAACCCCTTTCAAATGCCACAGACAATTTGGCCCTCTCTGCTTTCCTGCGGACTCCATCCTCAAAAGCACTTGTTTTCGCTTTCGGCAGCCTCCGGAGCAAAAAAGACAAACTTCCAGCTTTTGCTGCCACAGCAAAGGTGCCAGCGGGGAAAAGTAATGCTGGTCCTCACTGCCTCCTGGAACCCTTTCAAATGCCCCAGACAATTTGGCCCTCTCTGCTTTACTGCGGACTCCATCCTCAAAAGCACTTGTTTTCACTTTCGGCGCCCTCCGGTGGTAAAAAGACAAATGTCCAGCTTTTGCTGCCACAGCAAATGTGCCAGCGGGGAAAAGTAATGCTGGTTCTCACTGCCTCCTGGAACCCTTTCAAATGCCCAGACAATTTGACCCTCTCTGCTTTCCTGCGGACTCCATCCTCAAAACCACTTGTTTTCGCTTTCGGCAGCCTCTGGAGAAAAAAAAGACAAACGTCCAGCTTTTGCTGCCACAGCGAAGGTGCCAGCGGGGAACAGTAATGCTGGTTCTCACTGCCTCCTGGAACCCTTTACAATTCCACAGACAATTTGGCCCTCTCTGCTTTCCTGCGGACTCCATCCTCAAAAGCACCTTTTTTCGCTTTCGGCAACCTCAGGAGCAAAAAAGACAAACGTCCAGCTTTTGCTGCCACAGCAAAGGTGCCAACGGGGAAAAGTGATGCTGGCCGTCATTGCCTCCTGGAACCTCTTCAAATGCCCCAGACAATTTGGCCCTCTCTGCTTTCCTGCGGACTCTATCCTCAAAAGCGCCTTTTTTCACTTTCGGCGCCCTCCGGTGGTAAAAAGACAAACGTCCAGCTTTTGCTGCCGCAGCAAAGGTGCCAGCGGGGAAAAGTAATGCTGGTTCTCACTGCCTCCTGGAACTCTTTCAAATGCCACAGACAATTTGGCCCTCTCTGCTTTCCTGCGGACTCCATCCTCAAAAGAACCTGTTTTCCGCTTTCGACGCCCTAC
>NW_028128319.1:0-23514 GCF_965231255.1 Vanellus vanellus | reverse complement strand
GGTGCTTTTGAGGATGGAGTCCACAGGAAAGCAGAGAGGGCCAAATTGTCTGTGGCATTTGAAAGGGTTCCAGGAGGCAGTGAGAACCAGCATTACTTTTCCCCGCTGGCACCTTTGCTGTGGCAGCAAAAGCTGGACGTTTGTCTTTTATGCTCCGGAGGCTGCCGAAAGCGAAAATAGGTGCTTTTGAGGATGGAGTCCGCAGGAAAGCAGAGAGGGCCAAATTGTCTGTGGCATTTGAAAGAGTTCCAGGAGGCAGTGAGAACCAGCATTACTTTTCCCCGCTGGCACCTTTGCTGTGGCAGCAAAAGCTGGACGTTTGTCTTTTTACCACCGGAGGGCGCCGAAAGTGAAAAAAGGCGCTTTTGAGGATAGATTCCGCAGGAAAGCAGAGAGGGCCAAATTGTCAGGGGCATTTGAAAGGGTTCCAGGAGGCAGTGAGAACCAGCTTTACTTTTCCCCGCTGGCACCTTTGCTGTGGCAGCAAAAGCTGGACGTTTGTCTTTTTTGCTCCGGAGGCTGCCGAAAGCGAAAACAGGTGCTTTTGAGGATGGAGTCCGCAGGAAAGCAGAGAGGGCCAAATTGTCTGTGGCATTTGAAAGGGTTCCAGGAGGCAGTGAGAACCAGCATTACTTTTCCCCGCTGGCACTTTTGCTCTGGCAGCAAAAGCTGGACGTTTGTCTTTTTTGCTCCGGAGGTTGCCAAAAGCGAAAACAGGTGCTTTTGAGGATGGAGTCCGCAGGAAAGCAGAGAGGGCCAAATTGTCTGGGGCATTTGAAAGGGTTCCAGGAGGCAGTGAGAACCAGCATTACTTTTCCCCGCTGGCACCTTTGTTGTGGCAGCAAAAGCTGGACGTTTGTCTTTTTTGCTCCGGAGGCTGCCGAAAGCGAAAACAGGTGCTTTTGAGGATGGAGTCCGCAGGAAAGCAGAGAGGGCCAAATTGTCTGTGGCATTTGAAAGGGTTCCAGGAGGCAGTGAGAACCAGCATTACTTTTCCCCGCTGGCACCTTTGCTGTGGCAGCAAAAGCTGGACGTTTGTCTTTTTACCACCGGAGGGCGCCGAAAGTGAAAAAAGGCGCTTTTGAGGATAGAGTCCGCAGGAAAGCAGAGAGGGCCAAATTGTCAGGGGCATTTGAAAGGGTTCCAGGAGGCAGTGAGAACCAGCATTACTTTTCCCCGCTGGCACCTTTGCTGTGGCAGCAAAAGCTGGACGTTTGTCTTTTTTGCTCCGGAGGCTGCCGAAAGCGAAAACAGGTGCTTTTGAGGATGGAGTCCGCAGGAAAGCAGAGAGGGCCAAATTGTCTGTGGCATTTGAAAGGGTTCCAGGAGGCAGTGAGAACCAGCATTACTTTTCCCCGCTGGCACCTTTGCTGTGGCAGCAAAAGCTGGACGTTTGTCTTTTTTGCTCCGGAGGCTGCCGAAAGCGAAAACAGGTGCTTTTGAGGATGGAGTCCGCAGGAAAGCAGAGAGGGCCAAATTGTCTGTGGCATTTGAAAGGGTTCCAGGAGGCAGTGAGAACCAGCATTACTTTTCCCCGCTGGCACCTTTGCTGTGGCAGCAAAAGCTGGACGTTTGTCTTTTTTGCTCCGGAGGCTGCCGAAAGCGAAAACAGGTGCTTTTGAGGATGGAGTCCACAGGAAAGCAGAGAGGGCCAAATTGTCTGTGGCATTTGAAAGGGTTCCAGGAGGCAGTGAGAACCAGCATTACTTTTCCCCGCTGGCACCTTTGCTGTGGCAGCAAAAGCTGGACGTTTGTCTTTTATGCTCCGGAGGCTGCCGAAAGCGAAAATAGGTGCTTTTGAGGATGGAGTCCGCAGGAAAGCAGAGAGGGCCAAATTGTCTGTGGCATTTGAAAGAGTTCCAGGAGGCAGTGAGAACCAGCATTACTTTTCCCCGCTGGCACCTTTGCTGTGGCAGCAAAAGCTGGACGTTTGTCTTTTTACCACCGGAGGGCGCCGAAAGTGAAAAAAGGCGCTTTTGAGGATAGATTCCGCAGGAAAGCAGAGAGGGCCAAATTGTCAGGGGCATTTGAAAGGGTTCCAGGAGGCAGTGAGAACCAGCTTTACTTTTCCCCGCTGGCACCTTTGCTGTGGCAGCAAAAGCTGGACGTTTGTCTTTTTTGCTCCGGAGGCTGCCGAAAGCGAAAACAGGTGCTTTTGAGGATGGAGTCCGCAGGAAAGCAGAGAGGGCCAAATTGTCTGTGGCATTTGAAAGGGTTCCAGGAGGCAGTGAGAACCAGCATTACTTTTCCCCGCTGGCACTTTTGCTGTGGCAGCAAAAGCTGGACGTTTGTCTTTTTTGCTCCGGAGGTTGCCAAAAGCGAAAACAGGTGCTTTTGAGGATGGAGTCCGCAGGAAAGCAGAGAGGGCCAAATTGTCTGGGGCATTTGAAAGGGTTCCAGGAGGCAGTGAGAACCAGCATTACTTTTCCCCGCTGGCACCTTTGTTGTGGCAGCAAAAGCTGGACGTTTGTCTTTTTTGCTCCGGAGGCTGCCGAAAGCGAAAACAGGTGCTTTTGAGGATGGAGTCCGCAGGAAAGCAGAGAGGGCCAAATTGTCTGTGGCATTTGAAAGGGTTCCAGGAGGCAGTGAGAACCAGCATTACTTTTCCCCGCTGGCACCTTTGCTGTGGCAGCAAAAGCTGGACGTTTGTCTTTTTACCACCGGAGGGCGCCGAAAGTGAAAAAAGGCGCTTTTGAGGATAGAGTCCGCAGGAAAGCAGAGAGGGCCAAATTGTCAGGGGCATTTGAAAGGGTTCCAGGAGGCAGTGAGAACCAGCATTACTTTTCCCCGCTGGCACCTTTGCTGTGGCAGCAAAAGCTGGACGTTTGTCTTTTTTGCTCCGGAGGCTGCCGAAAGCGAAAACAGGTGCTTTTGAGGATGGAGTCCGCAGGAAAGCAGAGAGGGCCAAATTGTCTGTGGCATTTGAAAGGGTTCCAGGAGGCAGTGAGAACCAGCATTACTTTTCCCCGCTGGCACCTTTGCTGTGGCAGCACAAGCTGGACGTTTGTCTTTTTTGCTCCGGAGGCTGCCAAAAGCGAAAACAGGTGCTTTTGAGGATGGAGTCCGCAGGAAAGCAGAGAGGGCCAAATTGTCTGGGGCATTTGAAGAGGTTCCAGGAGGCAGTGAGAACCAGCATTACTTTTCCCCGCTGGCACCTTTGCTGTGGCAGCAAAAGCTGGACGTTTGTCTTTTTTGCTCCGGAGTTTGCCGAAAGCGAAAACAGGTGCTTTTGAGGATGGAGTCCGCAGGAAAGCAGAGAGGGCCAAATTGTCTGTGGCATTTGAAAGGGTTCCAGGAGGCACTGAGAACCAGCATTACTTTTCCCCGCTGGCACCTTTGTTGTGGCAGCAAAAGCTGGACGTTTGTCTTTTTTGCTCCGGAGGCTGCCGAAAGCGAAAACAGGTGCTTTTGAGGATGGAGTCCGCAGGAAAGCAGAGAGGGCCAAATTGTCTGTGGCATTTGAAAGGGTTCCAGGAGGCAGTGAGAACCAGCATCACTTTTCCCCGCTGGCACCTTTGCTGTGGCAGCAAAAGCTGGACGTTTGTCTTTTTTGCTCCGGAGGCTGCCGAAAGCGAAAACAGGTGCTTTTGAGGATGGAGTCCGCAGGAAAGCAGAGAGGGCCAAATTGTCTGTGGCATTTGAAAGGGTTCCAGGAGGCAGTGAGAACCAGCATTACTTTTCCCCGCTGGCACCTTTGCTGTGGCAGCAAAAGCTGGACGTTTGTCTTTTTTGCTCCGGAGGCTGCCGAAAGCGAAAACAGGTGCTTTTGAGGATGGAGTCCGCAGGAAAGCAGAGAGGGCCAAATTGTCTGTGGCATTTGAAAGGGTTCCAGGAGGCAGTGAGAACCAGCATTACTTTTCCCCGCTGGCACCTTTGCTGTGGCAGCAAAAGCTGGACGTTTGTCTTTTTTGCTCCGGAGGCTGCCGAAAGCGAAAACAGGTGCTTTTGAGGATGGAGTCCACAGGAAAGCAGAGAGGGCCAAATTGTCTGTGGCATTTGAAAGGGTTCCAGGAGGCAGTGAGAACCAGCATTACTTTTCCCCGCTGGCACCTTTGCTGTGGCAGCAAAAGCTGGACGTTTGTCTTTTATGCTCCGGAGGCTGCCGAAAGCGAAAATAGGTGCTTTTGAGGATGGAGTCCGCAGGAAAGCAGAGAGGGCCAAATTGTCTGTGGCATTTGAAAGAGTTCCAGGAGGCAGTGAGAACCAGCATTACTTTTCCCCGCTGGCACCTTTGCTGTGGCAGCAAAAGCTGGACGTTTGTCTTTTTACCACCGGAGGGCGCCGAAAGTGAAAAAAGGCGCTTTTGAGGATAGATTCCGCAGGAAAGCAGAGAGGGCCAAATTGTCAGGGGCATTTGAAAGGGTTCCAGGAGGCAGTGAGAACCAGCTTTACTTTTCCCCGCTGGCACCTTTGCTGTGGCAGCAAAAGCTGGACGTTTGTCTTTTTTGCTCCGGAGGCTGCCGAAAGCGAAAACAGGTGCTTTTGAGGATGGAGTCCGCAGGAAAGCAGAGAGGGCCAAATTGTCAGGGGCATTTGAAAGGGTTCCAGGAGGCAGTGAGAACCAGCATTACTTTTCCCCGCTGGCACTTTTGCTGTGGCAGCAAAAGCTGGACGTTTGTCTTTTTTGCTCCGGAGGTTGCCAAAAGCGAAAACAGGTGCTTTTGAGGATGGAGTCCGCAGGAAAGCAGAGAGGGCCAAATTGTCTGGGGCATTTGAAAGGGTTCCAGGAGGCAGTGAGAACCAGCATTACTTTTCCCCGCTGGCACCTTTGTTGTGGCAGCAAAAGCTGGACGTTTGTCTTTTTTGCTCCGGAGGCTGCCGAAAGCGAAAACAGGTGCTTTTGAGGATGGAGTCCGCAGGAAAGCAGAGAGGGCCAAATTGTCTGTGGCATTTGAAAGGGTTCCAGGAGGCAGTGAGAACCAGCATTACTTTTCCCCGCTGGCACCTTTGCTGTGGCAGCAAAAGCTGGACGTTTGTCTTTTTACCACCGGAGGGCGCCGAAAGTGAAAAAAGGCGCTTTTGAGGATAGAGTCCGCAGGAAAGCAGAGAGGGCCAAATTGTCAGGGGCATTTGAAAGGGTTCCAGGAGGCAGTGAGAACCAGCATTACTTTTCCCCGCTGGCACCTTTGCTGTGGCAGCAAAAGCTGGACGTTTGTCTTTTTACCACCGGAGGGCGCCGAAAGTGAAAAAAGGCGCTTTTGAGGATAGAGTCCGCAGGAAAGCAGAGAGGGCCAAATTGTCTGTGGCATTTGAAAGGGTTCCAGGAGGCAGTGAGAACCAGCATTACTTTTCCCCGCTGGCACCTTTGTTGTGGCAGCAAAAGCTGGACGTTTGTCTTTTTTGCTCCGGAGGCTGCCGAAAGCGAAAACAGGTGCTTTTGAGGATGGAGTCCGCAGGAAAGCAGAGAGGGCCAAATTGTCTGTGGCATTTGAAAGGGTTCCAGGAGGCAGTGAGAACCAGCATTACTTTTCCCCGCTGGCACCTTTGCTGTGGCAGCAAAAGCTGGACGTTTGTCTTTTTTGCTCCGGAGGCTGCCGAAAGCGAAAACAGGTGCTTTTGAGGATGGAGTCCGCAGGAAAGCAGAGAGGGCCAAATTGTCTGTGGCATTTGAAAGGGTTCCAGGAGGCAGTGAGAACCAGCATTACTTTTCCCCGCTGGCACCTTTGCTGTGGCAGCAAAAGCTGGACGTTTGTCTTTTTTGCTCCGGAGGCTGCCGAAAGCGAAAACAGGTGCTTTTGAGGATGGAGTCCACAGGAAAGCAGAGAGGGCCAAATTGTCTGTGGCATTTGAAAGGGTTCCAGGAGGCAGTGAGAACCAGCATTACTTTTCCCCGCTGGCACCTTTGCTGTGGCAGCAAAAGCTGGACGTTTGTCTTTTATGCTCCGGAGGCTGCCGAAAGCGAAAATAGGTGCTTTTGAGGATGGAGTCCGCAGGAAAGCAGAGAGGGCCAAATTGTCTGTGGCATTTGAAAGAGTTCCAGGAGGCAGTGAGAACCAGCATTACTTTTCCCCGCTGGCACCTTTGCTGTGGCAGCAAAAGCTGGACGTTTGTCTTTTTACCACCGGAGGGCGCCGAAAGTGAAAAAAGGCGCTTTTGAGGATAGATTCCGCAGGAAAGCAGAGAGGGCCAAATTGTCAGGGGCATTTGAAAGGGTTCCAGGAGGCAGTGAGAACCAGCTTTACTTTTCCCCGCTGGCACCTTTGCTGTGGCAGCAAAAGCTGGACGTTTGTCTTTTTTGCTCCGGAGGCTGCCGAAAGCGAAAACAGGTGCTTTTGAGGATGGAGTCCGCAGGAAAGCAGAGAGGGCCAAATTGTCTGTGGCATTTGAAAGGGTTCCAGGAGGCAGTGAGAACCAGCATTACTTTTCCCCGCTGGCACTTTTGCTGTGGCAGCAAAAGCTGGACGTTTGTCTTTTTTGCTCCGGAGGTTGCCAAAAGCGAAAACAGGTGCTTTTGAGGATGGAGTCCGCAGGAAAGCAGAGAGGGCCAAATTGTCTGGGGCATTTGAAAGGGTTCCAGGAGGCAGTGAGAACCAGCATTACTTTTCCCCGCTGGCACCTTTGTTGTGGCAGCAAAAGCTGGACGTTTGTCTTTTTTGCTCCGGAGGCTGCCGAAAGCGAAAACAGGTGCTTTTGAGGATGGAGTCCGCAGGAAAGCAGAGAGGGCCAAATTGTCTGTGGCATTTGAAAGGGTTCCAGGAGGCAGTGAGAACCAGCATTACTTTTCCCCGCTGGCACCTTTGCTGTGGCAGCAAAAGCTGGACGTTTGTCTTTTTACCACCGGAGGGCGCCGAAAGTGAAAAAAGGCGCTTTTGAGGATAGAGTCCGCAGGAAAGCAGAGAGGGCCAAATTGTCAGGGGCATTTGAAAGGGTTCCAGGAGGCAGTGAGAACCAGCATTACTTTTCCCCGCTGGCACCTTTGCTGTGGCAGCAAAAGCTGGACGTTTGTCTTTTTTGCTCCGGAGGCTGCCGAAAGCGAAAACAGGTGCTTTTGAGGATGGAGTCCGCAGGAAAGCAGAGAGGGCCAAATTGTCTGTGGCATTTGAAAGGGTTCCAGGAGGCAGTGAGAACCAGCATTACTTTTCCCCGCTGGCACCTTTGCTGTGGCAGCACAAGCTGGACGTTTGTCTTTTTTGCTCCGGAGGCTGCCAAAAGCGAAAACAGGTGCTTTTGAGGATGGAGTCCGCAGGAAAGCAGAGAGGGCCAAATTGTCTGGGGCATTTGAAGAGGTTCCAGGAGGCAGTGAGAACCAGCATTACTTTTCCCCGCTGGCACCTTTGCTGTGGCAGCAAAAGCTGGACGTTTGTCTTTTTTGCTCCGGAGTTTGCCGAAAGCGAAAACAGGTGCTTTTGAGGATGGAGTCCGCAGGAAAGCAGAGAGGGCCAAATTGTCTGGGGCATTTGAAAGGGTTCCAGGAGGCACTGAGAACCAGCATTACTTTTCCCCGCTGGCACCTTTGTTGTGGCAGCAAAAGCTGGACGTTTGTCTTTTTTGCTCCGGAGGCTGCCGAAAGCGAAAACAGGTGCTTTTGAGGATGGAGTCCGCAGGAAAGCAGAGAGGGCCAAATTGTCTGTGGCATTTGAAAGGGTTCCAGGAGGCAGTGAGAACCAGCATCACTTTTCCCCGCTGGCACCTTTGCTGTGGCAGCAAAAGCTGGACGTTTGTCTTTTTTGCTCCGGAGGCTGCCGAAAGCGAAAACAGGTGCTTTTGAGGATGGAGTCCGCAGGAAAGCAGAGAGGGCCAAATTGTCTGTGGCATTTGAAAGGGTTCCAGGAGGCAGTGAGAACCAGCATTACTTTTCCCCGCTGGCACCTTTGCTGTGGCAGCAAAAGCTGGACGTTTGTCTTTTTTGCTCCGGAGGCTGCCGAAAGCGAAAACAGGTGCTTTTGAGGATGGAGTCCGCAGGAAAGCAGAGAGGGCCAAATTGTCTGTGGCATTTGAAAGGGTTCCAGGAGGCAGTGAGAACCAGCATTACTTTTCCCCGCTGGCACCTTTGCTGTGGCAGCAAAAGCTGGACGTTTGTCTTTTTTGCTCCGGAGGCTGCCGAAAGCGAAAACAGGTGCTTTTGAGGATGGAGTCCACAGGAAAGCAGAGAGGGCCAAATTGTCTGTGGCATTTGAAAGGGTTCCAGGAGGCAGTGAGAACCAGCATTACTTTTCCCCGCTGGCACCTTTGCTGTGGCAGCAAAAGCTGGACGTTTGTCTTTTATGCTCCGGAGGCTGCCGAAAGCGAAAATAGGTGCTTTTGAGGATGGAGTCCGCAGGAAAGCAGAGAGGGCCAAATTGTCTGTGGCATTTGAAAGAGTTCCAGGAGGCAGTGAGAACCAGCATTACTTTTCCCCGCTGGCACCTTTGCTGTGGCAGCAAAAGCTGGACGTTTGTCTTTTTACCACCGGAGGGCGCCGAAAGTGAAAAAAGGCGCTTTTGAGGATAGATTCCGCAGGAAAGCAGAGAGGGCCAAATTGTCAGGGGCATTTGAAAGGGTTCCAGGAGGCAGTGAGAACCAGCTTTACTTTTCCCCGCTGGCACCTTTGCTGTGGCAGCAAAAGCTGGACGTTTGTCTTTTTTGCTCCGGAGGCTGCCGAAAGCGAAAACAGGTGCTTTTGAGGATGGAGTCCGCAGGAAAGCAGAGAGGGCCAAATTGTCAGGGGCATTTGAAAGGGTTCCAGGAGGCAGTGAGAACCAGCATTACTTTTCCCCGCTGGCACTTTTGCTGTGGCAGCAAAAGCTGGACGTTTGTCTTTTTTGCTCCGGAGGTTGCCAAAAGCGAAAACAGGTGCTTTTGAGGATGGAGTCCGCAGGAAAGCAGAGAGGGCCAAATTGTCTGGGGCATTTGAAAGGGTTCCAGGAGGCAGTGAGAACCAGCATTACTTTTCCCCGCTGGCACCTTTGTTGTGGCAGCAAAAGCTGGACGTTTGTCTTTTTTGCTCCGGAGGCTGCCGAAAGCGAAAACAGGTGCTTTTGAGGATGGAGTCCGCAGGAAAGCAGAGAGGGCCAAATTGTCTGTGGCATTTGAAAGGGTTCCAGGAGGCAGTGAGAACCAGCATTACTTTTCCCCGCTGGCACCTTTGCTGTGGCAGCAAAAGCTGGACGTTTGTCTTTTTACCACCGGAGGGCGCCGAAAGTGAAAAAAGGCGCTTTTGAGGATAGAGTCCGCAGGAAAGCAGAGAGGGCCAAATTGTCAGGGGCATTTGAAAGGGTTCCAGGAGGCAGTGAGAACCAGCATTACTTTTCCCCGCTGGCACCTTTGCTGTGGCAGCAAAAGCTGGACGTTTGTCTTTTTTGCTCCGGAGGCTGCCGAAAGCGAAAACAGGTGCTTTTGAGGATGGAGTCCGCAGGAAAGCAGAGAGGGCCAAATTGTCTGTGGCATTTGAAAGGGTTCCAGGAGGCAGTGAGAACCAGCATTACTTTTCCCCGCTGGCACCTTTGCTGTGGCAGCAAAAGCTGGACGTTTGTCTTTTTTGCTCCGGAGGCTGCCAAAAGCGAAAACAGGTGCTTTTGAGGATGGAGTCCGCAGGAAAGCAGAGAGGGCCAAATTGTCTGGGGCATTTGAAGAGGTTCCAGGAGGCAGTGAGAACCAGCATTACTTTTCCCCGCTGGCACCTTTGCTGTGGCAGCAAAAGCTGGACGTTTGTCTTTTTTGCTCCGGAGGCTGCCGAAAGCGAAAACAGGTGCTTTTGAGGATGGAGTCCGCAGGAAAGCAGAGAGGGCCAAATTGTCAGGGGCATTTGAAAGGGTTCCAGGAGGCAGTGAGAACCAGCATTACTTTTCCCCGCTGGCACCTTTGCTGTGGCAGCAAAAGCTGGACGTTTGTCTTTTTTGCTCCGGAGGCTGCCGAAAGCGAAAACAGGTGCTTTTGAGGATGGAGTCCGCAGGAAAGCAGAGAGGGCCAAATTGTCTGTGGCATTTGAAAGGGTTCCAGGAGGCAGTGAGAACCAGCATTACTTTTCCCCGCTGGCACCTTTGCTGTGGCAGCAAAAGCTGGACGTTTGTCTTTTTTGCTCCGGAGGCTGCCGAAAGCGAAAACAGGTGCTTTTGAGGATGGAGTCCGCAGGAAAGCAGAGAGGGCCAAATTGTCTGTGGCATTTGAAAGGGTTCCAGGAGGCAGTGAGAACCAGCATTACTTTTCCCCGCTGGCACCTTTGCTGTGGCAGCAAAAGCTGGACGTTTGTCTTTTTTGCTCCGGAGGCTGCCGAAAGCGAAAACAGGTGCTTTTGAGGATGGAGTCCGCAGGAAAGCAGAGAGGGCCAAATTGTCTGGGGCATTTGAAGAGGTTCCAGGAGGCAGTGAGAACCAGCATTACTTTTCCCCGCTGGCACCTTTGCTGTGGCAGCAAAAGCTGGACGTTTGTCTTTTTTGCTCCGGAGGCTGCCGAAAGCGAAAACAGGTGCTTTTGAGGATGGAGTCCGCAGGAAAGCAGAGAGGGCCAAATTGTCTGGGGCATTTGAAGAGGTTCCAGGAGGCAGTGAGAACCAGCATTACTTTTCCCCGCTGGCACCTTTGCTGTGGCAGCAAAAGCTGGACGTTTGTCTTTTTTGCTCCGGAGGCTGCCGAAAGCGAAAACAGGTGCTTTTGAGGATGGGGTCCGCAGGAAAGCAGAGAGGGCCAAATTGTCTGGGGCATTTGAAAGGGTTCCAGGAGGCAGTGAGAACCAGCATTACTTTTCCCCGCTGGCTCCTTTGCTGTGGCAGCAAAAGCTGGACGTTTGTCTTTTTTGCTCCGGAGGCTGCCGAAAGCGAAAACAGGTGCTTTTGAGGATGGAGTCCGCAGGAAAGCAGAGAGGGCCAAATTGTCTGTGGCATTTGAAAGAGTTCCAGGAGGCAGTGAGAACCAGCATTACTTTTCCCCGCTGGCACCTTTGCTGTGGCAGCAAAAGCTGGACGTTTGTCTTTTTACCACCGGAGGGCGCCGAAAGTGAAAAAAGGCGCTTTTGAGGATAGAGTCCGCAGGAAAGCAGAGAGGGCCAAATTGTCAGGGGCATTTGAAGAGGTTCCAGGAGGCAGTGAGAACCAGCATTACTTTTCCCCGCTGGCACCTTTGCTGTGGCAGCAAAAGCTGGACGTTTGTCTTTTTTGCTCCGGAGGCTGCCGAAAGCGAAAACAGGTGCTTTTGAGGATGGAGTCCGCAGGAAAGCAGAGAGGGCCAAATTGTCTGTGGCATTTGAAAGGGTTCCAGGAGGCAGTGAGAACCAGCATTACTTTTCCCCGCTGGCACCTTTGCTGTGGCAGCAAAAGCTGGACGTTTGTCTTTTTTGCTCCGGAGGCTGCCGAAAGCGAAAACAGCTGCTTTTGAGGATGGAGTCCGCAGGAAAGCAGAGAGGGCCAAATTGTCTGTGGCATTTGAAAGAGTTCCAGGAGGCAGTGAGAACCAGCATTACTTTTCCCCGCTGGCACCTTTGCTGTGGCAGCAAAAGCTGGACGTTTGTCTTTTTTGCTCCGGAGGCTGCCGAAAGCGAAAACAGGTGCTTTTGAGGATGGAGTCCGCAGGAAAGCAGAGAGGGCCAAATTGTCTGTGGCATTTGAAAGGGTTCCAGGAGGCAGTGAGAACCAGCATTACTTTTCCCCGCTGGCACCTTTGTTGTGGCAGCAAAAGCTGGACGTTTGTCTTTTTTGCTCCGGACGCTGCCGAAAGCGAAAACAGGTGCTTTTGAGGATGGAGTCCGCAGGAAAGCAGAGAGGGCCAAATTGTCTGTGGCATTTGAAAGAGTTCCAGGAGGCAGTGAGAACCAGCATTACTTTTCCCCGCTGGCACCTTTGCTGTGGCAGCAAAAGCTGGACGTTTGTCTTTTTACCACCGGAGGGCGCCGAAAGTGAAAAAAGGCGCTTTTGAGGATAGAGTCCGCAGGAAAGCAGAGAGGGCCAAATTGTCAGGGCATTTGAAGAGGTTTCCAGGAGGCAGTGAGAACCAGCATTACTTTTCCCCGCTGGCACCTTTGCTGTGGCAGCAAAAGCTGGACGTTTGTCTTTTTTGCTCCGGAGGCTGCCGAAAGCGAAAACAGGTGCTTTTGAGGATGGAGTCCGCAGGAAAGCAGAGAGGGCCAAATTGTCTGTGGCATTTGAAAGGGTTCCAGGAGGCAGTGAGAACCAGCATTACTTTTCCCCGCTGGCACCTTTGCTGTGGCAGCAAAAGCTGGACGTTTGTCTTTTTGCTCCGGAGGCTGCCGAAAGCGAAAACAGCTGCTTTTGAGGATGGAGTCCGCAGGAAAGCAGAGAGGGCCAAATTGTCTGTGGCATTTGAAAGAGGTTCCAGGAGGCAGTGAGAACCAGCATTACTTTTCCCCGCTGGCACCTTTGTTGTGGCAGCAAAAGCTGGACGTTTGTCTTTTTTGCTCCGGACGCTGCCGAAAGCGAAAACAGGTGCTTTTGAGGATGGAGTCCGCAGGAAAGCAGAGAGGGCCAAATTGTCTGGGGCATTTGAAAGGGTTCCAGGAGGCAGTGAGAACCAGCATTACTTTTCCCCGCTGGCACCTTTGCTGTGGCAGCAAAAGCTGGACGTTTGTCTTTTTTGCTCCGTCCCGGAGTTTGCCCGAAAGCGAAAACAGGTGCTTTTGAGGATGGGTCCGCAGGAAAGCAGAGAGGGCCAAATTGTCTGTGGCATTTGAAAGGGTTCCAGGAGGCAGTGAGAACCAGCATTACTTTTCCCCGCTGGCACCTTTGCTGTGGCAGCAAAAGCTGGACGTTTGTCTTTTTTGCTCCGGAGGTTGCCAAAAGCGAAAACAGGTGCTTTTGAGGATGGAGTCCGCAGGAAAGCAGAGAGGGCCAAATTGTCTGGGGCATTTGAAGAGGTTCCAGGAGGCAGTGAGAACCAGCATTACTTTCCCCGCTGGCACCTTTGCTGTGGCAGCAAAAGCTGGACGTTTGTCTTTTTTGCTCCGGAGGCTGCCGAAAGCGAAAACAGGTGCTTTTGAGGATGGAGTCCGCAGGAAAGCAGAGAGGCCAAATTGTCTGGGGCATTTGAAAGGGTTCCAGGAGGCAGTGAGAACCAGCATACTTTTCCCCTCTGGCACCTTTGTTGTGGCAGCAAAAGCTGGACGTTTGTCTTTTTGCTCCGGAGGCTGCCGAAAGCGAAAACAGGTGCTTTTGAGGATGGAGTCCGCAGGAAAGTAGAGAGGGCCAAATTGTCTGGGGAATTGAAAGGGTTCCAGGAGGCAGTGAGAACCAGCATTACTTTTCCCCGCTGGCACCTTTGCTGTGGCAGCAAAAGCTGGACGTTTGTCTTTTTTGCTCCGGAGGCTGCCGAAAGCGAAAACAGGTGCTTTTGAGGATGGGAGTCCGCAGGAAAGCAGAGAGGGCCAAATTGTCTGTGGCATTTGAAAGGGTTCCAGGAGGCAGTGAGAACCAGCATTACTTTTCCCCGCTGGCACCTTTGCTGTGGCAGCAAAAGCTGGACGTTTGTCTTTTTTGCTCCGGAGGCTGCCGAAAGCGAAAACAGGTGCTTTTGAGGATGGAGTCCGCAGGAAAGCAGAGAGGGCCAAATTGTCTGTGGCATTTGAAAGGGTTCCAGGAGGCAGTGAGAACCAGCATTACTTTTCCCCGCTGGCACCTTTGCTGTGGCAGCAAAAGCTGGACGTTTGTCTTTTATGCTCCGGAGGCTGCCGAAAGCGAAAATAGGTGCTTTTGAGGATGGAGTCCGCAGGAAAGCAGAGAGGGCCAAATTGTCTGTGGCATTTGAAAGAGTTCCAGGAGGCAGTGAGAACCAGCATTACTTTTCCCCGCTGGCACCTTTGCTGTGGCAGCAAAAGCTGGACGTTTGTCTTTTTACCACCGGAGGGCGCCGAAAGTGAAAAAAGGCGATTTGAGGATAGAGTCCGCAGGAAAGCAGAGAGGGCCAAATTGTCAGGGGCATTTGAAAGGGTTCCAGGAGGCAGTGAGAACCAGCATTACTTTTCCCCGCTGGCACCTTTGCTGTGGCAGCAAAAGCTGGGTCTTTGTCTTTTTTGCTCCGGAGTTTGCCAAAAGCGAAAACAGGTGCTTTTGAGGATGGAGTCCGCAGGAAAGCAGAGAGGGCCAAATTGTCTGGGGCATTTGAAAGGGTTCCAGGAGGCACTGAGAACCAGCATTACTTTTCCCCGCTGGCACCTTTGTTGTGGCAGCAAAAGCTGGACGTTTGTCTTTTTTGCTCCGGAGGCTGCCGAAAGCGAAAACAGGTGCTTTTGAGGATGGAGTCCGCAGGAAAGCAGAGAGGGCCAAATTGTCTGGGGCATTTGAAAGGGTTCCAGGAGGCAGTGAGAACCAGCATCACTTTTCCCCGCTGGCACCTTTGCTGTGGCAGCAAAAGCTGGACGTTTGTCTTTTTTGCTCCGGAGGCTGCCGAAAGCGAAAACAGGTGCTTTGAGGATGGAGTCCGCAGGAAAGCAGAGAGGGCCAAATTGTCTGTGGCATTTGAAAGGGTTCAGAGGCAGTGAGAACCAGCATTACTTTCCCCGCTGGCACCTTTGCTGTGGCAGCAAAAGCTGGACGTTTGTCTTTTTTGCTCCGGAGGCTGCCGAAAGCGAAAACAGGTGCTTTTGAGGATGGAGTCCACAGGAAAGCAGAGAGGGCCAAATTGTCTGTGGCATTTGAAAGGGTTCCAGGAGGCAGTGAGAACCAGCATTACTTTTCCCGCTGGCACCTTTGCTGTGGCAGCAAAAGCTGGACGTTTGTCTTTTATGCTCCGGAGGCTGCCGAAAGCGAAAATAGGTGCTTTTGAGGATGGAGTCCGCAGGAAAGCAGAGAGGGCCAAATTGTCTGTGGCATTTGAAAGAGTTCCAGGAGGCAGTGAGAACCAGCATTACTTTTCCCCGCTGGCACCTTTGCTGTGGCTGCAAAAGCTGGACGTTTGTCTTTTTACCACCGGAGGGCGCCGAAAGTGAAAAAAGGCGCTTTTGAGGATAGATTCCGCAGGAAAGCAGAGAGGGCCAAATTGTCAGGGGCATTTGAAAGGGTTCCAGGAGGCAGTGAGAACCAGCTTTACTTTTCCCCGCTGGCACCTTTGCTGTGGCAGCAAAAGCTGGACGTTTGTCTTTTTTGCTCCGGAGGCTGCCGAAAGCGAAAACAGGTGCTTTTGAGGATGGAGTCCGCAGGAAAGCAGAGAGGGCCAAATTGTCTGTGGCATTTGAAAGGGTTCCAGGAGGCAGTGAGAACCAGCAGTACTTTTCCCCGCTGGCACTTTTGCTGTGGCAGCAAAAGCTGGACGTTTGTCTTTTTTGCTCCGGAGGTTGCCAAAAGCGAAAACAGGTGCTTTTGAGGATGGAGTCCGCAGGAAAGCAGAGAGGGCCAAATTGTCTGGGGCATTTGAAAGGGTTCCAGGAGGCAGTGAGAACCAGCATTACTTTTCCCCGCTGGCACCTTTGTTGTGGCAGCAAAAGCTGGACGTTTGTCTTTTTTGCTCCGGAGGCTGCCGAAAGCGAAAACAGGTGCTTTTGAGGATGGAGTCCGCAGGAAAGCAGAGAGGGCCAAATTGTCTGGGGCATTTGAAGAGGGTTCCAGGAGGCAGTGAGAACCAGCATTACTTTTCCCCGCTGGCACCTTTGCTGTGGCAGCAAAAGCTGGACGTTTTTCTTTTTACCACCGGAGGGCGCCGAAAGTGAAAAAAGGCGCTTTTGAGGATAGAGTCCGCAGGAAAGCAGAGAGGGCCAAATTGTCAGGGGCATTTGAAAGGGTTCCAGGAGGCAGTGAGAACCAGCATTACTTTTCCCGCTGGCACCTTTGCTGTGGCAGCAAAAGCTGGACGTTTGTCTTTTTGCTCCGGAGGCTGCCGAAAGCGAAAACAGGTGCTTTTGAGGATGGAGTCCGCAGGAAAGCAGAGAGGGCCAAATTGTCTGTGGCATTTGAAAGGGTTCCAGGAGGCAGTGAGAACCAGCATTACTTTTCCCCGCTGGCACCTTTGCTGTGGCAGCAAAAGCTGGACGTTTGTCTTTTTTGCTCCGGAGGCTGCCGAAAGCGAAAACAGGTGCTTTTGAGGATGGAGTCCGCAGGAAAGCAGAGAGGGCCAAATTGTCTGTGGCATTTGAAAGGGTTCCAGGAGGCAGTGAGAACCAGCATTACTTTTCCCCGCTGGCACCTTTGCTGTGGCAGCAAAGCTGACGTTTGTCTTTTTTGCTCCGGAGGCTGCCGAAAGCGAAAACAGGTGCTTTTGAGGATGGAGTCCGCAGGAAAGCAGAGAGGGCCAAATTGTCAGGGGCATTTGAAAGGGTTCCAGGAGGCAGTGAGAACCAGCATTACTTTTCCCGCTGGCACCTTTGCTGTGGCAGCAAAAGCTGGACGTTTGTCTTTTTGCTCCGGAGGCTGCGAAAGCGAAAACAGGTGCTTTGAGGATGGAGTCCGCAGGAAAGCAGAGAGGGCCAAATTGTCTGGGGCATTTGAAAGGGTTCCAGGAGGCAGTGAGAACCAGCATTACTTTTCCCCGCTGGCACCTTTGCTGTGCAGCAAAAGCTGGACGTTTGTCTTTTTGCTCCGGAGGCTGCCGAAAGCGAAAACAGGTGCTTTTGAGGATGGAGTCCGCAGAAAAGCAGAGAGGGCCAAATTGTCTGTGGCATTTGAAAGGGTTCCAGGAGGCAGTGAGAACCAGCATTACTTTTCCCCGCTGGCACCTTTGCTGTGGCAGCAAAAGCTGGACGTTTGTCTTTTTTGCTCCGGAGGCTGCCGAAAGCGAAAACAGGTGCTTTTGAGGATGGAGTCCGCAGGAAAGCAGAGAGGGCCAAATTGTCTGTGGCATTTGAAAGGGTTCCAGGAGGCAGTGAGAACCAGCATTACTTTTCCCCGCTGGCACCTTTGCTGTGGCAGCAAAAGCTGGACGTTTGTCTTTTTTGCTCCGGAGGCTGCCGAAAGCGAAAACAGGTGCTTTTGAGGATGGAGTCCGCAGGAAAGCAGAGAGGGCCAAATTGTCTGTGGCATTTGAAAGGGTTCCAGGAGGCAGTGAGAACCAGCATTACTTTTCCCCGCTGGCACCTTTGCTGTGGCAGCAAAAGCTGGACGTTTGTCTTTTTTGCTCCGGAGGCTGCCGAAAGCGAAAACAGGTGCTTTTGAGGATGGAGTCCGCAGGAAAGCAGAGAGGGCCAAATTGTCTGTGGCATTTGAAAGGGTTCCAGGAGGCAGTGAGAACCAGCATTACTTTTCCCCGCTGGCACCTTTGCTGTGGCAGCAAAAGCTGGACGTTTGTCTTTTTGCTCCGGAGGCTGCCGAAATCGAAAACAGGTGCTTTTGAGGATGGAGTCCGCAGGAAAGCAGAGAGGGCCAAATTGTCTGGGGCATTTGAAGAGGTTCCAGGAGGCAGTGAGAACCAGCATTACTTTTCCCCGCTGGCACCTTTGCTGTGGCAGCAAAAGCTGGACGTTTGTCTTTTTTGCTCCGGAGGCTGCCGAAAGCGAAAACAGGTGCTTTTGAGGATGGAGTCCGCAGGAAAGCAGAGAGGGCCAAATTGTCTGTGGCATTTGAAGAGGGTTCCAGGAGGCAGTGAGAACCAGCATTACTTTTCCCCGCTGGCACCTTTGCTGTGGCAGCAAAAGGCTGGACGTTTGTCTTTTTTGCTCCGGAGGCTGCCGAAAGCGAAAACAGGTGCTTTTGAGGATGGAGTCCGCAGGAAAGCAGAGAGGGCCAAATTGTCTGTGGCATTTGAAAGGGTTCCAGGAGGCAGTGAGAACCAGCATTACTTTTCCCCGCTGGCACCTTTGCTGTGGCAGCAAAAGCTGGACGTTTGTCTTTTTTGCTCCGGAGGTTGCCGAAAGCGAAAACAGGTGCTTTTGAGGATGGGGTCCGCAGGAAAGCAGAGAGGGCCAAATTGTCTGTGGCATTTGAAAGGGTTCCAGGAGGCAGTGAGAAACCAGCATTACTTTTCCCCGCTGGCTCCTTTGCTGTGGCAGCAAAAGCTGGACGTTTGTCTTTTTTGCTCCGGAGGCTGCCGAAAGCGAAAACAGGTGCTTTTGAGGATGGAGTCCGCAGGAAAGCAGAGAGGGCCAAATTGTCTGTGGCATTTGAAAGAGTTCCCGGAGGCAGTGAGAACCAGCATTACTTTTCCCCGCTGGCACCTTTGCTGTGGCAGCAAAAGCTGGACGTTTGTCTTTTTACCACCGGAGGGCGCCGAAAGTGAAAAAAGGCGCTTTTGAGGATAGAGTCCGCAGGAAAGCAGAGAGGGCCAAATTGTCAGGGGCATTTGAAGAGGTTCCAGGAGGCAGTGAGAACCAGCATTACTTTTCCCCGCTGGCACCTTTGCTGTGGCAGCAAAAGCTGGACGTTTGTCTTTTTTGCTCCGGAGGCTGCCGAAAGCGAAAACAGGTGCTTTTGAGGATGGAGTCCGCAGGAAAGCAGAGAGGGCCAAATTGTCTGTGGCATTTGAAAGGGTTCCAGGAGGCAGTGAGAACCAGCATTACTTTTCCCCGCTGGCACCTTTGCTGTGGCAGCAAAAGCTGGACGTTTGTCTTTTTTGCTCCGGAGGCTGCCGAAAGCGAAAACAGGTGCTTTTGAGGATGGAGTCCGCAGGAAAGCAGAGAGGGCCAAATTGTCTGTGGCATTTGAAAGAGTTCCAGGAGGCAGTGAGAACCAGCATTACTTTTCCCCGCTGGCACCTTTGCTGTGGCAGCAAAAGCTGGACGTTTGTCTTTTTTGCTCCGGAGGCTGCCGAAAGCGAAAACAGGTGCTTTTGAGGATGGAGTCCGCAGGAAAGCAGAGAGGGCCAAATTGTCTGTGGCATTTGAAAGGGTTCCAGGAGGCAGTGAGAACCAGCATTACTTTTCCCCGCTGGCACCTTTGTTGTGGCAGCAAAAGCTGGACGTTTGTCTTTTTTGCTCCGGAGGTTGCCAAAAGCGAAAACAGGTGCTTTTGAGGATGGAGTCCGCAGGAAAGCAGAGAGGGCCAAATTGTCTGTGGCATTTGAAAGGGTTCCAGGAGGCAGTGAGAACCAGCATTACTTTTCCCCGCTGGCACCTTTGCTGTGGCAGCAAAAGCTGGACGTTTGTCTTTTTTGCTCCGGAGGCTGCCGAAAGCGAAAACAGGTGCTTTTGAGGATGGAGTCCGCAGGAAAGCAGAGAGGGCCAAATTGTCTGGGGCATTTGAAAGGGTTCCAGGAGGCAGTGAGAACCAGCATCACTTTTCCCCGCTGGCACCTTTGCTGTGGCAGCAAAAGCTGGACGTTTGTCTTTTTTGCTCCGGAGGCTGCCGAAAGCGAAAACAGGTGCTTTTGAGGATGGAGTCCGCAGGAAAGCAGAGAGGGCCAAATTGTCTGTGGCATTTGAAAGGGTTCCAGGAGGCAGTGAGAACCAGCATTACTTTTCCCCGCTGGCACCTTTGCTGTGGCAGCAAAAGCTGGACGTTTGTCTTTTTTGCTCCGGAGGCTGCCGAAAGCGAAAACAGGTGCTTTTGAGGATGGAGTCCGCAGGAAAGCAGAGAGGGCCAAATTGTCTGTGGCATTTGAAAGGGTTCCAGGAGGCAGTGAGAACCAGCATTACTTTTCCCCGCTGGCACCTTTGCTGTGGCAGCAAAAGCTGGACGTTTGTCTTTTATGCTCCGGAGGCTGCCGAAAGCGAAAATAGGTGCTTTTGAGGATGGAGTCCGCAGGAAAGCAGAGAGGGCCAAATTGTCTGTGCCGTTTGAAAGAGTTCCAGGAGGCAGTGAGAACCAGCATTACTTTTCCCCGCTGGCACCTTTGCTGTGGCAGCAAAAGCTGGACGTTTGTCTTTTTTGCTCCGGAGGCTGCCGAAAGCGAAAACAGGTGCTTTTGTGGATGGAGTCCGCAGGAAAGCAGAGAGGGCCAAATTGTCTGTGGCATTTGAAAGGGTTCCAGGAGGCAGTGAGAACCAGCATTACTTTTCCCCGCTGGCACCTTTGCTGTGGCAGCAAAAGCTGGACGTTTGTCTTTTTTGCTCCGGAGGTTGCCGAAAGCGAAAACAGGTGCTTTTGAGGATGGAGTCCGCAGGAAAGCAGAGAGGGCCAAATTGTCTGTGGCATTTGAAAGGGTTCCAGGAGGCAGTGAGAACCAGCATTACTTTTCCCCGCTGGCACCTTTGTTGTGGCAGCAAAAGCTGGACGTTTGTCTTTTTTGCTCCGGACGCTGCCGAAAGCGAAAACAGGTGCTTTTGAGGATGGAGTCCGCAGGAAAGCAGAGAGGGCCAAATTGTCTGTGGCATTTGAAAGGGTTCCAGGAGGCAGTGAGAACCAGCATTACTTTTCCCCGCTGGCACCTTTGCTGTGGCAGCAAAAGCTGGACGTTTGTCTTTTTACCACCGGAGGGCGCCGAAAGTGAAAAAAGGCGCTTTTGAGGATAGAGTCCGCAGGAAAGCAGAGAGGGCCAAATTGTCAGGGGCATTTGAAAGGGTTCCAGGAGGCAGTGAGAACCAGCATTACTTTTCCCCGCTGGCACCTTTGCTGTGGCAGCAAAAGCTGGACCTTTGTCTTTTTTGCTCCGGAGGCTGCCGAAAGCGAAAACAGGTGCTTTTGAGGATGGAGTCCGCAGGAAAGCAGAGAGGGCCAAATTGTCTGTGGCATTTGAAAGGGTTCCAGGAGGCAGTGAGAACCAGCATTACTTTTCCCCGCTGGCACCTTTGCTGTGGCAGCAAAAGCTGGACGTTTGTCTTTTTTGCTCCGGAGGTTGCCAAAAGCGAAAACAGGTGCTTTTGAGGATGGAGTCCGCAGGAAAGCAGAGAGGGCCAAATTGTCTGGGGCATTTGAAGAGGTTCCAGGAGGCAGTGAGAACCAGCATTACTTTTCCCCGCTGGCACCTTTGCTGTGGCAGCAAAAGCTGGACGTTTGTCTTTTTTGCTCCGGAGGCTGCCGAAAGCGAAAACAGGTGCTTTTGAGGATGGAGTCCGCAGGAAAGCAGAGAGGGCCAAATTGTCTGTGGCATTTGAAAGGGTTCCAGGAGGCAGTGAGAACCAGCATTACTTTTCCCCGCTGGCACCTTTGCTGTGGCAGCAAAAGCTGGACGTTTGTCTTTTTTGCTCCGGAGGCTGCCGAAAGCGAAAACAGGTGCTTTTGAGGATGGAGTCCGCAGGAAAGCAGAGAGGGCCAAATTGTCTGTGGCATTTGAAAGGGTTCCAGGAGGCAGTGAGAACCAGCATTACTTTTCCCCGCTGGCACCTTTGCTGTGGCAGCAAAAGCTGGACGTTTGTCTTTTTTGCTCCGGAGGTTGCCGAAAGCGAAAACAGGTGCTTTTGAGGATGGAGTCCGCAGGAAAGCAGAGAGGGCCAAATTGTCTGTGGCATTTGAAAGGGTTCCAGGAGGCAGTGAGAACCAGCATTACTTTTCCCCGCTGGCACCTTTGCTGTGGCAGCAAAAGCTGGACGTTTGTCTTTTTTGCTCCGGAGGCTGCCGAAAGCGAAAACAGGTGCTTTTGAGGATGGAGTCCGCAGGAAAGCAGAGAGGGCCAAATTGTCTGGGGCATTTGAAGAGGTTCCAGGAGGCAGTGAGAACCAGCATTACTTTTCCCCGCTGGCACCTTTGCTGTGGCAGCAAAAGCTGGACGTTTGTCTTTTTTGCTCCGGAGGCTGCCGAAAGCGAAAACAGGTGCTTTTGAGGATGGAGTCCGCAGGAAAGCAGAGAGGGCCAAATTGTCTGTGGCATTTGAAAGGGTTCCAGGAGGCAGTGAGAACCAGCATTACTTTTCCCCGCTGGCACCTTTGCTGTGGCAGCAAAAGCTGGACGTTTGTCTTTTTTGCTCCGGAGGCTGCCGAAAGCGAAAACAGGTGCTTTTGAGGATGGAGTCCGCAGGAAAGCAGAGAGGGCCAAATTGTCTGTGGCATTTGAAAGGGTTCCAGGAGGCAGTGAGAACCAGCATTACTTTTCCCCGCTGGCACCTTTGCTGTGGCAGCAAAAGCTGGACGTTTGTCTTTTTTGCTCCGGACGCTGCCGAAAGCGAAAACAGGTGCTTTTGAGGATGGAGTCCGCAGGAAAGCAGAGAGGGCCAAATTGTCTGTGGCATTTGAAAGGGTTCCAGGAGGCAGTGAGAACCAGCATTACTTTTCCCCGCTGGCACCTTTGCTGTGGCAGCAAAAGCTGGACGTTTGTCTTTTTTGCTCCGGAGGCTGCCGAAATCGAAAACAGGTGCTTTTGAGGATGGAGTCCGCAGGAAAGCAGAGAGGGCCAAATTGTCTGGGGCATTTGAAGAGGTTCCAGGAGGCAGTGAGAACCAGCATTACTTTTCCCCGCTGGCACCTTTGCTGTGGCAGCAAAAGCTGGACGTTTGTCTTTTTTGCTCCGGAGGCTGCCGAAAGCGAAAACAGGTGCTTTTGAGGATGGAGTCCGCAGGAAAGCAGAGAGGGCCAAATTGTCTGGGGCATTTGAAGAGGTTCCAGGAGGCAGTGAGAACCAGCATTACTTTTCCCCGCTGGCACCTTTGCTGTGGCAGCAAAAGCTGGACGTTTGTCTTTTTTGCTCCGGAGGCTGCCGAAAGCGAAAACAGGTGCTTTTGAGGATGGAGTCCGCAGGAAAGCAGAGAGGGCCAAATTGTCTGTGGCATTTGAAAGGGTTCCAGGAGGCAGTGAGAACCAGCATTACTTTTCCCCGCTGGCACCTTTGCTGTGGCAGCAAAAGCTGGACGTTTGTCTTTTTTGCTCCGGAGGTTGCCGAAAGCGAAAACAGGTGCTTTTGAGGATGGGGTCCGCAGGAAAGCAGAGAGGGCCAAATTGTCTGGGGCATTTGAAAGGGTTCCAGGAGGCAGTGAGAACCAGCATTACTTTTCCCCGCTGGCTCCTTTGCTGTGGCAGCAAAAGCTGGACGTTTGTCTTTTTTGCTCCGGAGGCTGCCGAAAGCGAAAACAGGTGCTTTTGAGGATGGAGTCCGCAGGAAAGCAGAGAGGGCCAAATTGTCTGTGGCATTTGAAAGAGTTCCCGGAGGCAGTGAGAACCAGCATTACTTTTCCCCGCTGGCACCTTTGCTGTGGCAGCAAAAGCTGGACGTTTGTCTTTTTACCACCGGAGGGCGCCGAAAGTGAAAAAAGGCGCTTTTGAGGATAGAGTCCGCAGGAAAGCAGAGAGGGCCAAATTGTCAGGGGCATTTGAAGAGGTTCCAGGAGGCAGTGAGAACCAGCATTACTTTTCCCCGCTGGCACCTTTGCTGTGGCAGCAAAAGCTGGACGTTTGTCTTTTTTGCTCCGGAGGCTGCCGAAAGCGAAAACAGGTGCTTTTGAGGATGGAGTCCGCAGGAAAGCAGAGAGGGCCAAATTGTCTGTGGCATTTGAAAGGGTTCCAGGAGGCAGTGAGAACCAGCATTACTTTTCCCCGCTGGCACCTTTGCTGTGGCAGCAAAAGCTGGACGTTTGTCTTTTTTGCTCCGGAGGTTGCCGAAAGCGAAAACAGGTGCTTTTGAGGATGGGGTCCGCAGGAAAGCAGAGAGGGCCAAATTGTCTGGGGCATTTGAAAGGGTTCCAGGAGGCAGTGAGAACCAGCATTACTTTTCCCCGCTGGCTCCTTTGCTGTGGCAGCAAAAGCTGGACGTTTGTCTTTTTTGCTCCGGAGGCTGCCGAAAGCGAAAACAGGTGCTTTTGAGGATGGAGTCCGCAGGAAAGCAGAGAGGGCCAAATTGTCTGTGGCATTTGAAAGAGTTCCCGGAGG
>NW_028128320.1:0-19000 GCF_965231255.1 Vanellus vanellus | reverse complement strand
GTAATCCACTCGGGCATAATCCTGCACCCTCACCGAGTCAGGAAATATAAACCGCAGGGTCTGGGGAGACAAATGGGGAATCCTCCAAGGATACAGCTGGCCCCTCGGAGATCCACCCCCCCCCCCCCCCCCCATCCAGGACGCTGTACAGGGTAACTTCCCAGGGATGGAGCGACCTCACCTGAGAGAGAGAGGGTAAGTGACTAAGAAACATCCGTACGGTATATGCCATGTGATTGAGTTTGTGACTGGTGCACTCTTCTAAGGCATTAATATCTAGCGCCCTTGTGGTTTGTGTTGCTATTGTTCAGGGGCATTTGTAGCTCGCAATAGTGGATCCCGCTAATTTCTTTTAAATTGCAATAGTATAATCGCCATCGCACACACAGAACTTGCAATAGTGACGTATTGGACCCGTGAGCGAAGTCCAAAGAAATTGTTAATTTGAACCTCTCAGTGAAGCCCTTTTTCCCGTTTCGTCACACTCCCCGAGCCACTGGGTAAAGCGACACCTGGCAAAAAAACCACCACCACCACCCCAAAAAAAACCCCACAGCACATCCGCCACTCCCCACCCACCCCTTCTCCCCCCATCACAGCCATGGGGCAAACTCCCACCCCCACCCCCCCAATCTCAGCTCGGCCGTGACTCCCCCCGAGACACTGGAACGAAAGCAGCGGAGAGCGAGCTCAGGCTCGTGTGAGCTGGAGAGATTTCTCTTTGGTTTTTGATGTTGTCGTTGGGTGGGTTTTGGTTGGTTTTTTTCACAGAACACTTTGCAGTGTGGTGTCGCAGCCCCCAGGGCCGGCGCTGGCACCGCCACCTCACCCCCGGCTCTCGTCCCTCTTGCCCGATGGCTTTCACTACTTTCCTTCCTTGGTTTGTTTGTTTGGTTTTTTTTCCTTTTTACCTTTCTTTTTTTATATTTGGGGTTTTTGTTTCCTTTTCCTTTTTTTTTCTCTTCCCTCCCCTTTTTTCATTTTCCCTTTTTTTCTTTTTCCCCCTTTTTTCTTCCCCCCCTTTTATCTCCTTTTTCTCTTTGTTCTTCTTTCCCCTCTTTTTTTTTTCTCCCCCCATTTTTTTCTTTTGGTTTTTTTCTTTTTCTCTTTTCAAACATTTCTCAAGCTTTCTCCGAAGGAACAGCCCCTGGCTCTCAGCCAGCGGAAGGAGACTATGGAAGAGCTCTGGCACCCGTGGGATTGCTTTCCTTCTCCCGCCTCACACTCAGTAGAGACTGTGTTTTCCAACCCGTCTCTTTTTTTTTAATTAAAAAAATAAAACTGATAGCTGGAGCATTATTTTTGTTTACAAGGCATACAAAATCTCTAAAAGGGAAACACAAGCGCGATCTGCTGAGGTATGAAAGCCTGAGGTAGTTTTTGTGTGTGGATGTGTGTGTGTCATTTGGGGTTGGGGGTTGTGTGTGTTTTATTTTTGAAATTTAAAAAAAAAAAAAAATTTGCTAGTTTTTTTTTTTTTTTTTTTTCTCCAGCCCTGGGCTGACAACCTCTTGGAAATCTGTTTTCCCCCCCTGCCCCTCTTTTCCCACCTTCTCTCCTTGCAACCGGGATCTTTCCCCAAAGCGTTTACGGCCGAGCACGGCCTTTCTTTAACCTCTAGAAAAGCCGGCTTGTGCTAAAAAACAAACATCCCCCTCCCGCCCCCACCCCCTTTGAAATGAAATAAATAAATAAATAAATAAAAACCTTACAAAACTTAAAAATCACCGTTAGTTTTGTTATCATTACATTAATTCTAAAAACTGATGAGCCGCTGCGCTGTGTGCCGCAGCCCAACCTCCCCCCCTCAACGCTGGGTGAGCTCCTCTGGCCATGCCTGGGATGAAAAACTGGTGGCTTTTAGGAAATAAAAAATTAAAAAAAAAGAATAATAAAACCTCTCTTTCTCTCTCTCTCTGCCTCTGTTAGTCCAACTAAAGGGATAGCGTCGGGAGGTGAGGGAGGAGGAAGGGGGAGGCTGTGGGATGGAGAGAGCCCTCCCCGTACCCCTCGGCTGTGCATCCTCGCAGCGCCGTGGGGAATGGGGGTGGGGGGGTCTTTGGTTTGCACAGGGTGGCCGTGGTGGGGGCTCAGCCCCATCCTTACAGTGCTGGGGAGCACGGGGCTACCAGGCACAGAGTCCCTCCCCCAGTGAGGTGCTTTGGTGCGCTGAGGTGTTAGATGGGGTGGCACAGCCCCTGCCCGCCCCGGGAGGGGGGACACCCCCTCTCCGGTGGCACTGGGTGGGAGGGAGGGAGGGAGGGAGCAGAGCTCTGGGAGCCATGGAGAAAGGTGTGGGGGTGTCCCTCATCGTGGCAGCCCCCAGCAGCCCTACCCCGCCACCCGGCCACCCCAAGGGACACCCAAGCCCCATCTTGGTCCTCTCCCCGTTGGGTGATGCCCTTCCACCCACCCCGGAGGTGCTCTCCTCTCCTGCGGGGGGGACGCCCAGCGCTCGCCTGGCTAGAGAAGCACCGGGGGGGTGCTTAGGGGGCATCTGAGCTTCCCGTTACAAGGGCGTAATTAGTGCACCATTAATAACGACTTTGGCTTTGCTAACCAACTGCGGCGAGGCCCCCACCCCGCTTTAGCACAGGCTTCCTGATGCCAACGCCTCCCCGAGCCACTGGGTAAAGCGACACCTGGCAAAAAACCACCACCACCCCAAAAAAAAAACCCACACCACATCCTCCACTCCTCACCCACCCCTTCTCCCCCCATCACAGCCATGGGGCAAACTCCCACCACCCCCACCCCCAATCTCAGCTCGGCCGTGACCCCCCCGAGACACTGGAAAGAGAGCAGCGGAGAGGGAGCTCAGGCTCGTGTGAGCTGGAGAGATTTCTCTTTGTTTTTTGATGTTGTCGTTGGGTGGGATTTGGTTGGTTGTTTTTCACAGAACACTTTGCAGTAGAGGACAAAAACGTGGTGTCGCAGCCCCCGGGGCCGGCGCTGGCACCGCCACCTCCCCCCACCTCCCCCCTCCCCCGGCTCCTGTCCCTCCTCCTGCCCGGGGGATGTTCCCACTTTCCTTCCTTGGTTTGTTTGTTTGTTTTTTACCTTTCTACCTTTCTTTTTTAATATGTGGGGTTTTTTTTTCTTTTGCCCTTTTTCTTCTTTCTCCCTTTTGTTTTTTGCTTCCCCCTCCTTTTTTCTCTTTTTCCCCTTTTTTTTCCGATTTTTTTTGCCTTTTCCCCCATTTTTCTCTGTTTCCCCTTTCCCCCCCATTTTTATTTTTCTCTTTTTTCACTTCTTCCCCCTTTTTTCTCTTTTTCCCCTTTTTTCTTTTTCCCTTTTTGTTTTTTGCCTATTCCCCCTTTTTTCTGTTTCCCGCCCCCCCCGTTTTACTTTTTCTCTTTTTTTACTTTTTTCCTCTTTGTCCCCTTTGTTCTTTTTCCCTTTTTTTTCTTCCCCCCCCCCCTTTTTTCTCTGTTTCTCCCTTTTCCCCCGTTTTAATTTTTCTCTTTTTTTACTTTTTTCCCCTTTTTTTATCTTTTTCCTCTTTTTTCTTTTCCCACTTCCCCCCCCCCCCTTTTTTTTTTTTTCTCTTTTTAAACAAGCTCTCTCCTGAAGGAGCGGCCCCTGGCTCTCCGCTGGCAGAAGGAGCCTACGGAAGAGCTCTGGCACTGACACGGGCGGGAACACCCACTCACACATCGCAGCACAGCAGTTAGTTTGGCAACACCCCCACCCCCTGTCACAAGTGAGACCCGCACAGACAAAAGGCTCCTGAGTGAGGGCACTGGGGCAGCCCCACCTTAGAAGCAGCAGAGGAGCAGAGCCGTCCGGAGCCATCAAGAGCACAGGAAGGGCTATTCAGGGCCTCATTGTCTGCGCCGAGTGACCGTCTGCTGAGAACCGCTCTGGCGGCTCAGAGCTCAGCCCCAGCAGCAGTCTGGAGCCAACGGGGAAAAGTACACTGGGAGGAAGACTGGCAGCCTTCCTCCACAACGCCCCGGAGAGAATGACCAGAGTGCTGCCTATCCCCATCGCTTTTCCAACTCGGTTCTTTTTTTATTAGAAAATTAATTAAAAAAGGATCTCCAACTCTCAGGTTTACAAGGCACACAGAATCTCTAAAAGGGAGACACAAGCGTGAGGTGCTGAGGTACCCAAACCTGCCCACGTTAGTCCAACTAAAGGGAGAGCGTCGGGAGGCGAGGGAGGAGGAAGGGGGAGGCTGTGGGATGGAGAGAGCGCTCCCCGTACCCCTCGGCTGTGCATCCTCGCAGCGCCGCGGGGAATGGGGGGCTGTGTGTTTGGGGGGGTCTTTGGTTTGCTCCCCTGACCTGCTGGGGGTGGGGGAGGAGGATTTGGGAGGGGGGGATGTCCGGCGGCGGGGTTACATTCATCGGGCGATGCTGGGCAGCACGGCGGGAGCCTCCCTTGCTGTGCTGCGAGGCCGGGGCTCCCGGAGCGTGTTTCTGCTCCTGCTGCTTCACCTGCTGGAGCATTTCCCTCATCTTGCGCTGTGCAGTCTTGGGGAGGAGAGGGGAAAAGCAAGAGATGGGGGTCAGGGCACCGCTTCTCCCCCCACCACCCACCCCCGAGCCCCCACCGAGCATCTCGCTGCTCCCAACTTGTCACTCTGGACAAGCTGTAATTAATTTCAGGTTGGTTGGTTGGCTGTTTTTTTAACTTGTGCTTCATTCCTCGAGAGAGCCTGAATTTTTTGCGGGGTCGCCATGCCACCTAAGTGTACAGGAGACAAGGTTATGGAAGATGCACCCAGGTGGGATGCGCATGGATTTGCCCGCACCGGGGAGTCCATTCACACCCCGGGTGCTGCTCTGCACAGCATCCAAAACACCCATTATTAGCTCAGTCAAGCCAATCTTCAATTTCAGCGCTCGCACAGCCGGGGGGAGCTACCGAAACACCTTCAGTGCCTCTTGGGGACACAGGGACCTCCCAAAAGAAGAGCAGCAGGTCGCTCGGGTGGTGCTGGGCTCAGCAAGCCCCACACCTTTCCTCGGTGGATGAAAGCGGCCGGGGAAGATCAGGTAAAGCCACAGCCAAACCATACCTGACTGGCAAAGAAATGCCCAATGATTTTAACGATGACCTCCTCGTTCTCGTCCAGGGTTTGGTCTCATGGCACAAGGACTTCCGCACTGGTTAAGTTTTGCAGTTCGTTCACCTGGAGCGAACCACAAGAGGCTTCTGTTGTGGAAGAGCCAAAATCCTCCACTGCCGGTGTCACCACGGCACCAGGCACCCTGTGTGTCTCCCCCTTCCTTGGGACCAACGAGAACCACCACCAGGACATGGGGGCTGAGGGTCAAGACGTCGCTGAAACCACTGTGCACCCGGGATTTGTCCCCCTGGGGTGGGCAGGGGTGATGGGCGATTCCCGACTCTGCATCCCCGGGGCACCACCACCTACCGTTTTGCCACCTTTGCCTATCACGTGGCCGGCTGCAAAGGAAGGCACCTTGATGTGGGCTTCAAGCTTCACTTCTTCTTTTGCGTTAAAGAAGTTTGCCTCTTTCAGCTTCCCAAATATTCACCCCTGGGCCTGGGGAGGAGACGGACGGGAAGGAAAACCATCAGGCAGCGCCCGCTGTGCCTCTCCATCCCCAAAGCTGATAATGTCCCCACGTCCAGCAGCATCAAAACCATGGTACCCAGCAAAGAGCTCCCCCGGCGCTGAGGGAGGCCAAGCCAGGCTGGCAGCACAGTGGTGACCACAGGGACGCCCGCAACTTGTCCCTTACTGTCCCCCCCCCCCCATAGTCCCCACCCAGAGCACCCTGAACTGAGCCTCGGGCGGCCCTGTGATGATGACCATCCGCTCGCTGCCCTCGGGACCTTCTGCCGGGGCGATCTGGGGAGGGATGGGGGAGAGGGAGCATGAGCGCGGCCCCCACTTTGGCGAGACCTTCCCTCTGTGGCATTTCCCCCCCAGTGCAGGGCAACCCCCCCATGCAGAAGCATCCCCTCCCACCCGAGCCGGGGTGATAACCGGGTGCTGCAGGCCTGGCCTTCTACTAATGACAGGCTGGAGAGGTGGGCACATGCCAACCTCATGAAGTTCAATGAGGCCCAGTGCAAGGTCCTGCACCTGGGTCGGGGCAATCCCAAGCCCAAATCCAGGCTGGGCGGAGAATGGATGGAGCGCAGCCCTGGGGAGAAGGACCTGGGGGTGCTGATTGATGAGAAGCTCAACATGAGCCAGCAACATGTGATCGCAGCCCAGAAAGCCATCCATATCCCAGGCTGCATCAGAAGTGTGGCCAGCAGGGCAAGGGATGTGGTTCTGCCCCTCTGCTGCGTTCTGGTGAGACCCCACCTGGAGTACTGTGTCCAGCTCTGGAGCCCCCAACATAGGAAAGACATGGACCTGCTGGAGCGGGGCCAGAGGAGGCCACGGAGATGCTGTGAGGGCTGGAGCCCCTCTGCTGGGAGGACAGGCTGAGCGTTGGGGTTGTTCAGCCTGGAGCAGGCGCCGGCCGGGGGGGCTCCGTACAGACCTGAGAGGTACACCCAGGAGCTCCATGGTGGGAGAGAAAACGAGGGTCAGTGACGGCCCCAGTGTGCCAGACCCTTCCCCGCCACCCCCAGCCCGACGCAGAGCAGTGTGACACCACAGTGAGCCCGGCAGGGACACAGGGACAACCCTTCAGGCCCTGAAACCCCCCCTCACAGAGCACGGGGGCACCCGAGGGTGCATTGGGGTGAGCTGCAGCCCCGACCCAGCACCCAGGTACCCCCAGTTCCTCCCCGCTGCCATCTTTCTGCCTGTGTCCTGCCTTTGTAGGGGAAATCCGGCCCCAACGGCCTTTCAGAGCAGCCGCAACCCCGCAAAGCTGAAACCGTGCTGTGACCACCATCGGTCCCCTGCGCAGAAAGTAGGGGGTTGGCGAGAAGCGAGCACCATGTCTGGTTTGGCTCTGATTCCCATCACTGTTTCACTTTTCCAGGTCCAAGAGAAGAGAAAGCCAAGGCTGAGGAAGATGTTCCCCCAAGACCTGGGCTGGGGACAGGGGGGAAAGCAGCAAGGGGTGCGTGCCAGCACCCCAACCCAAGTCAACCCAGCCCAAAGCCTCGTCAACTCTTCCATGTCTCAAATCCATCAGAAATCTCCCCTGGCAGTAGACACAACTCTCTCCTGCTCTGCATTCCAGCAAGTGCAACCAGGTGCTACCTGCAAACCACCATTTCTCACATGGAGGACGAGCAGACCCAGCTCCCCTGCCCAGGCTGGACGCCGCTCTCGCTCCCAGCCCTCTGGTTAAACCCGCTGTGCCGAGGTTGTGCTCCCTCTCACATTGAGCCCATGCTCCCTGTGTCCACCCTCTGCTTCTGGCCACGGGCTGCTCCATGGCTCCTGCACCAACATGTCCTCTCCTGCCCAGCCAGTCCTCAAGGCCAGCGTGGACACCGCACCTCCTCACTTCCCTCCCTTCACCAGGAGGCTCATTCCTTCTCCTCCATCCTTCCCAGGTCTCTGCAGCTCCACAGTTGAAGCTACTGCCACCGGCCCCAGGTCCTGCTGAGGATGCAGTCAGAAATGACCACTCCACGGTGTGAAACGTAAAGTACTTGGGTGGAAGGAGCAGAGGCCTCACCAGGGTGGCTTCAATAAGGTCCCACAAAGTTTTGGGCTGAAGGGGGTCCCACCAAACGCTGCCCTTTGGGACACCTGCCCAGCTCTTCTCCAATACGCCAACAAACGCTCAACCAGACGCTTCCCCAAGGCCGTGCTTGCTCGGGCGGTCGCCGCGGGCAGAGCATCCTCCTGCACAGCCAGACCAACCGACCCTTCTCAGTGCCTTCCGGGGCCACTGCGCACATCACACTCACATGCCCCTCCGCACCACCAGCCTGGCACTCACCCTTCTCCTCCGACGGCTCTGCTGCTGGCGTTGCCAGGAGAAGAAAACAGCACAAGTAAACTTCAGACAACAGCACAAGTGAACTTCAGAACTCAGCTTGGCCACTGCAGTTAAAAACAATAAGAAGAGATTCTCTGAGTATATCAATAGAAAAAGGAAGATTAGGGAAAATGTAGGCCCACTGGCGAATGAGACAGGTGCCCTAGTGGTGGAAGACACAGAGAAGGCAGAGTTCCTGAAGGCCGCCTTTTCTTCGGTCTTCACTGCTAAAGCTGTCCCTCACGAATCCCATACTCTGAAGGCAAAGGAGAAGGTCTGGAGAGAGGAAAATTTTCCCTCAGTTGAGGAGGACCGGGTCAGAGACCACTTGGCCAAGCTGGACATTCATAAGTGCATGGGCCCTGACGGGATGCACCCGCGAGTGCTGAGAGAGCTGGCGGATGTTATTGCTAGACCACTCTCCATCGTCTTTGAAAGGTCATGGAGAACAGGAGAGGTGTCTGAGGACTGGAGGAAGGCTGACATCACTCCGATCTTCAAAAAAGACAAGAAGGAGGACCCAGGGAACTACAGACCAGTTAGTCTCACCTCTGTCCCTGGGAAAGTAATGGAGCGACTCATTCTGGATGTCATCTCCAAACACGTTGAGGAACAGCAAGTTATTGGAAGTGGTCAACATGGATTTACCAAGGGTAAATCATGCTTGGCCAATCTGATAGCTTTCTATGATGTTATAAGTGGTTGGCTGGATGAGGGGAGAGTCGTAGATGTCACCTACCTTGACTTTAGCAAGGCTTTTGACACTGTCTCCCATGACATCCTCATTAGGAAGCTGAGGAAGTATGGGCTAGATGAGGCGACAGCGAGGTGGATCGAGAGTTGGCTGCGGGACAGAACTCAGAGGGTTGTGATCAGCGGCACAGAGTCTAGTTGGAGGCCTGTAACCAGTGGTGTCCCCCAGGGGTCAATACTGGGTCCAATTTTGTTTAATATATTCATTAATGACCTGGATGAGGGGACAGAGTGTATCCTCAGCAAGTTTGCTGATGATACCAAACTGGGTGGGGTGGCTGACACCCCAGAGTGCCGTGCTGCCATCCAGCGTGACCTGGACAGGCTGGAGAGCTGGGCAGAGAAGAACCTAATGAGGTTCAACAAAAGCAAGTGCAAGGTCCTGCACCTGGGGAGGAAGAATGTAAAGCACCAGTATCGGTTAGGGACGGACCTGCTGGGAAGTAGCTCTGAGGAGAAGGATCTGGGGCTCATGGTAGACAGTAAATTATCCATGGCCCAGCAATGTGCCCTTGTTGCCAAAAAGGCCAATGGCATCCTGGGCTGCATAGGGAAGAGTGTGGCCAGTAGGTCGAGGGAGGTCATTCTCCCCCTCTACTCTGCACTGGTGAGGCCACAACTGGAATACTGTGTCCAGTTTTGGGCTCCCCAGTTCAAGAGGAACAGGGAACTGCTGGAGCGAGTCCAGCGAAGGGCAACTAAGATGATGAAGGGATTGGAGCATCTCCCGTATGAGGAAAGGCTGAGAGCGCTGGGACTCTTTAGCCTGGAGAAGAGAAGGCTGAGGGGAGACCTTATTATGGCGTACAAGTATCTAAAGGGTGGGCTGAAGGAGGATGGAGCCAGGCTCTTTTCAGTGGTTCCCAGTGACAGGACGAGGGGCAATGGGCACAAGTTAGAACACAGGAAGTTCCGTTCAAATACACGGAAACACTTCTTTACGGTGAGGGTGACAGAGCACTGGAACAGGCTGCCCAGGGAGGTTGTGGAGTCCCCTTCTCTGGAGATTTTCAAGACCCGCCTGGATGCAGTCCTGAGTCGTGTGCTCTGGGCAATCCTGCTTTAGCAGGGGAGTTGGACTGGATGATCTCTAGAGGTCCCTTCCAACTCTGAAAACTCCGTGATTCTGTGATTCCATAGCGGAAATTGCTAAAATAGCATTAACTGCACGAGAGTCCAGGAGATTGGGCATCTCAGACTGAGTTCGTGGTTAAGGAAAGTTCAGAGTTACGAGATTGCCCTGATCCAATAAATTCTAACGCAGATGCTGCAAAACTTAAGCGACAGCCTCACTCTGATTTGCCAGGATGTTATGAATCACCTACGAAGAAGTCTAATACTGCAAGTTTCACAGGGGAAGGTACTATTTTAGCAGACTTTAATGAAGATGTCCCTTTTTGATATGTTCCAGTTGAAAAATGGAGGCAAATAAAGCAAAAGGCACTGGACAGTGGAGATACAGCATGTGGAAATGCAATAGCGTGTCCCGTCTTACGACGAACGGATCAGCCTAATGAGCACTCGCCTTTTCCTTATGGAGTAATTAAAGACTTGAGACAAACTCTTATGCAAAATGGGTTAAGTGCACCACATACTCAAAGTTTGCTGCAAGGAATATTTGGGGGGAATGAGTTAACACCCTATGATATTTGGCAAATTACACGTTTAATACTTACTCCTACGCAAATGGTATTATTTGAGTCAATGTGGAAATCTGCTTGCCAAGTGGCAGCCCTTGCAAGCAGCGAATGCTGCTGCGAAAGAGTCTTTGTTAACGCAGCTTGTTGTGGGAAATGCTAATTATGAATGTCAGTGTATTTTGTGTTCATTACAAAATCCAATGATAGTCCAAATGATTGAGGCATGTCAAAGAATCGGTTCTAACTCTCATAACATGGAGATGTTGGCGACAACTTTTGCTGCAGAGATGAAAGTACGAGGAAGTTGGGTTTTGTGTGGGCCGGCTATAGCCCAGCGGTTACTTTGGTCTTCAGAAGTGTGTCGTGTGAATCTGTCAGATCATTCAGAATCTGTGCATAAAAGCATTCAAATGTTAAAGGAGGGGGTCAGAAAGTTGCAAGTAGACAATGAATGGAATTGGTTGAACGATTTGTTATCTGGTTGGGGAATTACAGGATGGATAGCTGCAATTATTAAGACAGGATTAATGATATTGATCATAATTTTTTTTATAGCATTAATTGTTCCATGTTTATACTCTTGTCTGCAAAGGGCCCTGCAGAAGATGATAAACTCGGCGTTTCTAATTGAAAAACAAAAAAGGGGGAGATGTGGGGACTGAGGCAAAAGAAGGGTTAAGTGGGGTAGAACTAATCGGGAGGAATAAGCAGCTGCAGCACTGTTCTGGCAGACCACGAAGTTGTGTGAAGCTCCTCCCGAGATAAGGAGGTGCTGCTCACAGGGAAGAGAGATTCCCTTTTCGGTGGGAACGTGATCTTTTGGAGTACGCGATGGTGTAAACAAGCAAAGTAGGCAATTACTGCCTTGGTAGAAAAGTATGTAAAGAGCACGCTTGCTTAATACAGCGGATGTCGGTTTCGATCCTGCATATCGCAGTCCGCGCGTTCCCACCGCCACACGCCCCCTCCCCCGCGGGCCGCCCCCCGGCCCCGGCAGCGCCCCGCTCCGCCCGCCCGCCCCCGCCCTGGGCAGGAGCTCCCCGAGCCCGCGCCGCCCCGCCGGAGCGCAGCGGGACGAGCAGCTGCAGCGCCCGGTGCCGCGGGGCCGGTTCCTGCGCGCCGTCACCCGCGGCGGGAGGAGCCGCACCGCGCCCGCGGGCACCGGCGGGGCTCGGCTCCGCTCGGATGGGGTCGGCGGGGGTCGGATCTGTTCGGCCCATCCATCCCCCAGTGGTGGGAGGGGAGAAGGGAACCCCCCCGTCTTTGCCAGCGCCGCCTCCTCCCCACAGTGTCCCCCAGAGAAGGCTCTGAACTCGGGACGATGCCAACGCGGGGGGGGGAGTGCAGTCTCTGCCCTCCGGCACCCACTCCGAGGGGATCTTCCGCTCTCTGACCATCTCCTGCTCCCGCTGCGGGGAGTTCCTGCTCTGGATGGATCCAGCCGGTTATGGAGGTACCGAGGGAAGTTGGACTCTCGCGTCCGCTACGGGGAGGTCAGAGCTGGGAAGCGCTCCGTACCCCGGCAGCAGCGGGGGGGGTCGAGCTGAGCAGGGAGGTGTTGGCCGGGCAGGAGGAACTGCTGCGCTGTCCCTGTGTCCCTCCAGAAGGACAGCGGCAAGAGAGGAGTGTGGGAGGAGGAGGTGGCGGGGGCAGAAGAGGAGGGGGAAGGGGAGCCGAACGCGGAGGAG
This sequence comes from Vanellus vanellus, assembly GCF_965231255.1. Classification (NCBI taxonomy): domain Eukaryota; kingdom Metazoa; phylum Chordata; class Aves; order Charadriiformes; family Charadriidae; genus Vanellus; species Vanellus vanellus. The sequence continues at coordinate 7,042 of NW_028128320.1, read as the reverse complement.
CTGCGGGAGAAGAGCTGGACCATGGGGCTGTCCTGCCCCCCGCTGCCGGGCACGGGGGTCTGGGGGCACCGAGGGCTGGAGCTGTGCTCCGCAGGGCTGTGCTGGCCCCCAGGTGCGGTTTTAATGTTGAATTTCTGTAAATGACTGGCTTGTAGAAGGCAGGTGTAGATTTGGGGAGGGGGGAAGCAGGAGCTGCGGCCGTGGGGGGGTGCATGCAGCTGAGGGGGTGGAGCTGTGACCTTGCTGGGCAGGAAGGACCACGGACCCGTCCGTGTCTGATCCCTGCAGCCCCCCGGCTGTCCCCCTGCAGCTCTAGGGGAAGGGGCTGCCAGCGTCGGACAGGCGGCTCCTGCTCCTGCCCCCCTCCGGGGGAAAAGGGTCCCCGGGGCTGCGGGCAGAGCCCCTCCTGTGCTCCCCGGGGGCTCTCGGGACAACGCCAAGGTGCCGTCAGGGGCGACCTCCTCTTGCAGTAGCAGCGGGGGGGGCAATGCCGTCCGAACCAAGGTGCCTGCCTGTGTCAGGTTCTGCAGGCAGCCTGTGGGCAGGGACGGTGCCCGGAGGGGGCTGGGGGGACCCCGCGCTCTTCCCACATGCCTGCAGCAGGGCAAGCAGCCCCAGGACCCTCCAGCTCCCCACGAGCGCTGGGGGATGTGCCTGTCCCCACCACGGCCCCGCTGGGGGGAAACAACATCCAGAGAGACATTGCAACATGGCAAAATGCATAGCAAGAGTCGTAGCTGAGAGGTTCCTGAATGGTGACCCTGGGGCAGCTCTACCTTGGAAGTGGCAGAAAGCAGAGCCATCTGGAGCCATAGAGCAGCGGCTTTGGCAACCAGATAAGGACAGTTGACCAAAACAATACAGTGATTAAAAAGGAGTCAACGACTCCCAGAGGATTCTGAAGGACTATCCGAGAGACTATAATGCGCATACCGGGGTGGGTGGTAGCCTATGGTAATGAGTTCCCGGAAAAGTAACGAACATGTTAATCATTTCCCCAAAACCTTGTGAATGTGTATATATAGCATGTCTGTAAGCTGTATAACTAACCCTTTACGGTGTGCAAGTTTGGAGGAGCGATCCCCCTTGCACCCAGCGCTGCAATAGACATAGCTGCTTTATAACGCTGCGTGAGTTGTGGAGTTTGTTTCCGCACCTCAGCACTGCAGGGCTCAAGGATGGGGACACCCCCCCCCCCCCCCCCCCCCGTCCCGTCCCGTCCCCTCCCTTCTGCCCGCAGGGAGCAGCCCCAGGCAGGGATGCTGAGCACGGGGGTTTCTTGACAGGCCTGGGGCTGGCAGCGGTGACACTTGGCTGTAGGACATGTCCCACCCAGGCAGGGGTGCAACTCCTTCTGGGGGCAGCATGTCACTGAGAGCTGGGGGGGACTTGGATGGTCTCGGGCAGAGCGAGTGTTACCCCAGCCTGCCACCATGGCCCTTTGCAGCTCCGGCGGTACCCGGGCAGGGACGGGATGGGCTGGCCTGAGGCTGGAGCACCCCAGGGTGATGCCCCCACCACCACAGAGCATCCTCAGACCAATGGGTGCTGTGGAGATGGTGGGGCAGGGCTGGATAAAGGATGTGGGGCAGCGGGGCCAGGGCAGGGCCAGGGCCATCACCTGTAGCTGTAGCCAAGGGGAAGCCGAAGTCCTTTTGGGGTGAAGGTGGTGGAAGGAGTAGCGAGGGCGGCACTCGCTGTCGGACAGGTCCAGGTTGCAGTTCCAGCCGATGGTCACACTGATCATCCAGTCCTGCAGCAGGGACCAGCAGACCTCGCACAGTGCCAGCACGCTGCGGGCACAGCATCCCAACGGGCACGGCACCACCATGGTCACAGCATCTCCAGGGGCACGGCATCCCCATGGGTACAGCACCTACGTCCCTGCAGGCGTAGAACCTCCACAGACATGGTAATCCCCCAGGCACAGCACCCCAGTGGGCATGGGAACCCCCACGGGCATGGCATCCCTGCGGGCACAGCATGTCCACGGCTATGGCATCCCTGGGGGCATGGCAGCATCCCCCCAACCCACGCTGCTCCCGCCCGGCCACGAGCACAGCCCCATCCTCGCCCTCCCCAGCAGGACGGGGCTGGGTTGCCACAGGCGTTGGGCCACAGGCCCTTGCCAGGGCCGCCGTTGGCACTGCCTGCTGGCCCAAGAGTGCCCGGGAAGGGGCTTCCCAGAGGAGCTGGCCGGGCAGCAAGGAGCAGGTCCCAAAGGACGGGAAGACGCTGGGGACGGGCAGGGGGGCAGAGAGCGGGGGAAGGATGGAACAGCGTCGAGTGCCTCTCCTGGGGGGGACTTGTCTGCTCCCGCAGGTGCAGAGGGCAGGGAGGGCCCTGCGGGGACGCTGCGCTGCTCGGCCACCCGCCCCCCATCCCCGGCAGAGGCGGGAGGGAGTCCCGGGGAGGCGGCACTGCCTCGCTCCGGCCGCGCCTGCCGCCTGCTCCCCCCGCCCGGCTCGGCCCGGCTCTGCCCGCACGGCTGGCTGGATCGGCTGGGCTGGGCTGGGCTGGGCTGGGCCGGGCTGGGCCGGGCTGGGCCGGGCTCGGCTCGAGTGGGCTGCGACCCTGCGGGCCCGGGCCGGGCCGTGCGGCGGGAGCCCCGGCGGAGCGGCGGGGCAGGTGTGGGCGCGGAGGGGGCCGGGGGTCCCGGTGGGTGCGTGCGGGGGCTGCGGGCAGGGGGCGTGTGGGCCTCGCTCCGCGGAGGCTGCGGAGGCCGCGGCGGGGCCCGAGGGCAGAAGCGCGGGGCCGGCGGGCCCGTGAGCGGGTCCCCGCGGGAGCGGGCAGCGGCGCAGCCGTCGGGCGTCCCCCGGGCGCGGCCCCGCCCCTGCCCGCTGCTGCCGGGGGTCTGGCGGGGCGGCCGTCGGCGGGCAGCGGGGGTGCGGAGAGGGGCCGGGCTGCGGCCGCTGGCTGCGCTCCCCCCGGTGCCGGCGGGGACGGGGACGGGGACGGGCCCGGGGAGAGGCGGGCTGGCGGCGGGGCAGAGGCTGCGGGGCTCCCCCGGGGCACAGGGTCGGGCCCGGGCCGGTGGAGACGCTCTCGGGCTGCGGCCGGGACAGACGAGGCCCAGCCGGCGGCTCTGGCAGAGGAGACGGAGGCTCCGCTTCGATTGCCCGCTCCGTCCTGAGGCAGCATGGCGCCTGCAGCCTGTGCAAGCAGGCCGTGCCCGGCCCAGGGCAGAAGACCCCCGGGGGGCTCGTGCAGGGAGGTCCCGGAGGTGCCCCTGCCAAGCTGGCACAGGGAGGAGAGGCGGAGGGATGGAGGGCACCGCTGGACTCCCGCTCCTGCCAGGACAGGGAACCGCTGGCCACAACTGGCCCCGAGGAGGCCTGGCAAGGGGCCGTGCTCGGGGCTGCAGAGGAAGGCGAAAGACCCCCGGGGGCCCGTGCCAGTGTGCCCCGGGGAAAAATTCCTTCCTGACCCCAAAAGTGGCGATGGGCTGTTCCCCGAGGACTCGAGCAAGACCTTTTGCGTGGCCTCCTGGGCAGCCGTGGCTGCAGGGGACACCAGCACTGCCCAACCCCTCCTCTGCTTCCACTGGGGGCACCTCAGGGCCATCCCACAATGGAAAACTGACATGGTTTTCTCTACCAAAACACTCTTTTTCTATGAAAATATATCCTCCAGGGTCCACACAAGACTCCTCCGAGGCAACTCCTGCAGGCTCTTGATCACAGCTTTAGGGACCTGAGATCCCAGGAAGCAACCCCAGACTCGTCCAGGGAAGATACCCGAGATGATTTTTCTCCTTGGACAATGCTCCATCCTCTGGGATTCACCGGAGACTCCTCGCAGGTATGTCCCTGATTCTTTTTTCCGGTGGTTTGAGGCCCTGTGATCCCGGGTAGCAACCCCAGACTCCTCCAGGGAAGATACCCGAGATGATTTTTCTCCTTGGACTATTGTCCATCCTTCGGGATGCACCCGGGACTCCTCCCAGCTCTGTTTCTGAGTGTTTTCTTCCTGGGGTTTAGGGCCCTGTAATCCCAGGTAGCAACCCCAGACTCCTCCAGGGAAGATACCCGAGGTGATTTTTCTGCTTGGACAATGCTCCATCCTCTGGGATGCACCTGAGATTCCTCCCAGGCATCTCCCGCAGATATTTTTCCTGTGGTTTGGGGCCCTGTCATCCCGGGTAGGAACCCCAGACTGCTCCAGGGAAGGTACCCAAGAGGATTTTTCTCCTTGGACAATGCTCCATCCTCTGGGATTCACCGGAGACTCCTCGCAGGTATGTCCCGGAGTCTTTTTTCCGGTGGTTTGAGGCCCTGTGATCCCGGGTAGCAACCCCAGACTCCTCCAGGGAAGATACCCAAGATGATTTTTCTCCTTGGGCAATGCTCCATCCTCTGGAATTCACCGGAGGTTCCTCACAGGTATGTCCCTCAGTCTTTTTTCTGGTGGTTTAGGGTCCTGTCATCTCAGGTAGCAACCCCAGACTGCTCCAGGGAAGATACCCGAGATGATTTTCCTCCTTGGACAGTGCTCCATCCTCTGGGATGCACCTGAGATTCCTCCCAGTCGCCTCCCGCAGATATTTTTCCTGTGGTTTGGGGCCCTATAATCCTAGATAGCAAGACCAGACTTCTCCAGGGAAGATATCTGAGATGATTTTTCTCCTTGGACAATTCACCATCCTGCTGGATGCACCCGAGACTCCTCGCATCTCTGTTTCTGAGTGTTTTCTTCTTGTGGTTTAGGGTCCTGTGATCCCAGGTAGCAACCCCGGACTCCTCCAGCGAAGATACCCCAGATGATTTTTCTCCTTTGACAATGCTCCATCCTGCGGGATGCACCCGAGACTCCTCGCAGGTATGTCACCGAGTCTTATTTCTGGTGATTTAGGGTCCTGTCATCTCGGGTAGCAACCCCAGACTCCTCCAGGGAAGATACCCGACATGAATTTTCTCTTTAGAAAGTGTTCCATCCTCTGGGATGCATCAAGATTCTTCCCAGGCATCTCCGGCAGACTTTTCTCCAGGGGTTTGGGGCCCTGTTATCCCAGGTAGCAACCCCAGACTCCTCCAGGGAAGATACCCGAGATGATTTTTCTCTTTAGAATATGCTCCATCCTCTGGGATGTACCCCTGACTCCTCCCAGGTGTCTCCCGCAGACTTTTCTCTAGTGGTTTAGGTATCTGAAATCCCAGGTAGCAACCCCAGACTCCTCCAGGGAAGATACCCGAGATGATTTTTCTCCTTGGGCAATGCTCCATCCTCTGGGATGCACCTGAGATTTCTCCCAGGCATCTCCCGCAGATATTTTTCCTGTGGTTTGGGGCCCTGTAATCCTGGGTAGCAACCCCAGACTCCTCCAGGGAAGATACCCGAGATGATTTTTCTCCTTGGGCAATGCTCCATCCTCTGGAATTCACCGGAGGTTCCTCACAGGTATGTCCCTCAGTCTTTTTTCCGGTGGTTTAGGGTCCTGTCATCCCAGGTAGCAACCCCAGACTGCTCCAGGGAAGATACCTGAGATGATTTTCCTCCTTTGGCAGTGCTCCATCCTCTGGGATGCACCTGAGATTCCTCCCAGTCGTCTCCCGCAGATTTTTCCTGTGGTTTGGGGCCCTATAATCCTGGATAGCAAGACCAGACTTCTCCAGGGAAGATATCCGAGATGATTTTTCTCCTTGGACAATTCTCCATCCTGCTGGATGCACCCGAGACTCCTCCCAGGTCTGTTTCTGAGTGTTTTCTTCCTGGGGTTTAGGGCCCTGTGATCCCAGGTAGCAACCCCGGACTCCTCCAGGGAAGATACCCGAGATGATTTTTCTCCTTTGACAATGCTGCATCGTCTGGGATGCATCCGAGACATATCGCAGCTATGTCCCTGAGACATTTTTCGGGTGGTTTAGGGTCCTGTCATCCCAGGTAGGAACCCCAGACTGCTCCAGGGAAGATACCCGAGATGATTTTTCTCTCTTGACAGTGGTCCATCCTGCGGGACCTACCCAGAACTCCCAGGCATCTCCCTCAGAGTTTTCTCCAATGCTTTAGGGCCCTGTGATCCCAGGTGGCAACCCCAGACTCCTCCAGGGAAGATACCCAAGATGATTTTTCTCCTTGGGCAATGCTCCATCCTCTGGGATGCACCCGAGACTCCTCCCAGCTCTGTTTCTGAGTGTTTTCTTCCTGGCGTTTAGGGCCCTGTGATCCCAGGTAGCAACCCCGGACTCCTCCAGGGAAGATAACCAAGATGATTTTTCTCCTTGGACAATGCTCCATCCTGCGGGATGCACCCGAGACTCTTCGCAGGTATGTCACCGAGTCTTATTTCCGGTGGTTTAGGGTCCTGTGATCCCGGGTAGCAACCCCAGACTCCTCCATGGAAGGTACCCAAGATGATTTTTCTCCTTGGATAATTCTCCATCGTCTGGGATGCATCCGAGACTTATCGCAGCTATGTCCCTGAGACATTTTTCCGGTGGTTTAGATACCTGTCATCCCAGGTAGCAAGCCCAGACTCCTCCAGGGAAGATACCCGAGACGATATTTCTCTCTTGACTGTGGTCCATCCTGCACGATCTACCCAGAAGTCCTCCCAGGCATCTCCCGCAGAGTTTTCTCCAATGCTTTAGGGCCCTGTGATCCCGGGTAGCAACCCCAGACTCCTCCAGGGAAGATACCCGAGATGATTTTTATCCTTGGACTATTGTCCATCCTTCGGGATGCACCCGAGACTCCTCCCAGCTCTGTTTCTGAGTGTTTTCTTCCTGGCGTTTAGGGCCCTGTGATCCCAGGTAGCAACCCCAGACTCCTCCAGGGAAGATACCCGAGATTATTTTTCTCTTTAGAATCTGCTCCATCCTCTAGGATGTACCGCTGACTCCTCCCAGGTGTCTCCCGCAGACTTTTCTCTAGTGGTTTAGGTATCTGAAATCCCAGGTAGCAACCCCAGACTCCTCCAGGGAAGATACCCGAGATGATTTTTCTCCTTGGGCAATGCTCCATCCTCTGGGATGCACCTGAGATTTCTCCCAGGCATCTCCCGCGGATATTTTTCCTGTGGTTTGGCGCACTGTAATCCTGGGTA
>NW_028128322.1:0-63193 GCF_965231255.1 Vanellus vanellus | reverse complement strand
AGGAGGCAGTGAGAACCAGCATTACTTTTCCCCGCTGGCACCTTTGCTGTGGCAGCAAAAGCTGGACGTTTGTCTTTTTTGCTCCGGAGGGCGCCGAAAGCGAAAACAGGTGCTTTTGAGGATGGAGTCCGCAGGAAAGCAGAGAGGGCCAAATTGTCTGGGGCATTTGAAGGAGTTCCAGGAGGCAGTGAGAACCAGCATTACTTTTCCCCGCTGGCACATTTGCTGTGGCAGCAAAAGCTGGACGTTTGTCTTTTTTGCTCCGGAGGCTGCCGAAAGCGAAAACAGGTGCTTTTGAGGATGGAGTCCGCAGGAAAGCAGAGAGGGCCAAATTGTCTGTGGCATTTGAAAGGGTTCCAGGAGGCAGTGAGAACCAGCATTACTTTTCCCCGCTGGCACCTTTGCTGTGGCAGCAAAAGCTGGACGTTTGTCTTTTTTGCTCCGGAGGTTGCCGAAAGCGAAAACAGGTGCTTTTGAGGATGGAGTCCGCAGGAAAGCAGAGAGGGCCAAATTGTCTGGGGCATTTGAAAGGGTTCCAGGAGGCAGTGAGAACCAGCATTACTTTTCCCCGCTGGCACCTTTGCTGTGGCAGCAAAAGCTGGACGTTTGTCTTTTTTGCTCCGGAGGCTGCCGAAAGCGAAAACAGGTGCTTTTGAGGATGGAGTCCGCAGGAAAGCAGAGAGGGCCAAATTGTCTGTGGCATTTGAAAGGATTCCAGGAGGCAGTGAGAACCAGCATTACTTTTCCCCGCTGGCACCTTTGCTGTGGCAGCAAAAGCTGGACGTTTGTCTTTTTTTCTCCGGAGGGCGCCGAAAGCGAAAACAGGTGCTTTTGATGATGGAGTCCGCAGGAAAGCAGAGAGGGCCAAATTGTCTTTGGCATTTAAAGAGGTTCCAGGAGGCAGTGAGGACCAGCATTACTTTTCCCCGCTGGCACCTTTGCTGCGGCAGCAAAAGCTGGACGTTTGTCTTTTTACCACCGGAGGGCGCCGAAAGTGAAAAAAGGCGCTTTTGAGGATAGAGTCCGCAGGAAAGCAGAGAGGGCCAAATTGTCTGGGGCATTTGAAAGGGTTCCAGGAGGCAGTGAGAACCAGCATTACTTTTCCCCGCTGGCACCTTTGCTGTGGCAGCAAAAGCTGGACGTTTGTCTTTTTTGCTCCGGAGGCTGCCGAAAGCGAAAACAGCTGCTTTTGAGGATGGAGTCCGCAGGAAAGCAGAGAGGGCCAAATTGTCTGTGGCATTTGAAAGGATTCCAGGAGGCAGTGAGAACCAGCATTACTTTTCCCCGCTGGCACCTTTGCTGTGGCAGCAAAAGCTGGACGTTTGTCTTTTTTGCTCCGGAGGGCGCCGAAAGCGAAAATAGGTTCTTTTGAGATGGAGTCCGAAGGAAAGGAGAGAGGGCCCAAATTGTCTGTGGCATTTGAAAGGGTTCCAGGAGGCAGTGAGAACCAGCATTACTTTTCCCCGCTGGCACCTTTGCTGTGGCAGCAAAAGCTGGACGTTTGTCTTTTTTGCTCCGGAGGCTGCCCAAAGCGAAAACAGGTGCTTTTGAGGATGGAGTCCGCAGGAAAGCAGAGAGGGCCAAATTGTCTTTGGCATTTAAAGAGGTTCCAGGAGGCAGTGAGGACCAGCATTACTTTTCCCCGCTGGCACCTTTGCTGCGGCAACAAAAGCTGGACGTTTGTCTTTTTACCACCGGAGGGCGCCGAAAGTGAAAAAAGGCGCTTTTGAGGATAGAGTCCGCAGGAAAGCAGAGAGGGCCAAATTGTCTGGGGCATTTGAAAGGGTTCCAGGAGGCAGTGAGAACCAGCATTACTTTTCCCCGCTGGCACCTTTGCTGTGGCAGCAAAAGTTGGACGTTTGTCTTTTTTGCTCCGGAGGCTGCCGAAAGCGAAAACAGGTGCTTTTGAGGATGGAGTCCGCAGGAAAGCAGAGAGGGCCAAATTGTCTGTGGCATTTGAAAGGGTTCCAGGAGGCAGTGAGAACCAGCATTACTTTTCCCCGCTGGCACCTTTGCTGTGGCAGCAAAAGCTGGACGTTTGTCTTTTTTGCTCCGGAGGTTGCCGAAAGCGAAAACAGGTGCTTTTGAGGATGGAGTCCGCAGGAAAGCAGAGAGGGCCAAATTGTCTGAGGCATTTGAAGAGGTTCCAGGAGGCAGTGAGAACCAGCATTACTTTTCCCCGCTGGCACCTTTGCTGTGGCAGCAAAAGCTGGACGTTTGTCTTTTTTGCTCCGGAGGCTGCCGAAAGCGAAAACAGCTGCTTTTGAGGATGGAGTCCGCAGGAAAGCAGAGAGGGCCAAATTGTCTGTGGCATTTGAAAGGGTTCCAGGAGGCAGTGAGAACCAGCATTACTTTTCCCCGCTGGCACCTTTGCTGTGGCAGCAAAAGCTGGACGTTTGTCTATTTTGCTCCGGAGGTTGCCGAAAGCGAAAACAGGTGCTTTTGAGGATGGAGTCCGCAGGAAAGCAGAGAGGGCCAAATTGTCTGAGGCATTTGAAGAGGTTCCAGGAGGCAGTGAGAACCAGCATTACTTTTCCCCGCTGGCACCTTTGCTGTGGCAGCAAAAGCTGGACGTTTGTCTTTTTTGCTCCGGAGGTTGCCGAAAGCGAAAACAGGTACTTTTGAGGATGGAGTCCGCAGGAAAGCAGAGAGGGCCAAATTGTCTGGGGCATTTGAAGAGGTTCCAGGAGGCAGTGAGAACCAGCATTACTTTTCCCCGCTGGTACCTTTGCTGTGGCAGCAAAAGCTGGACGTTTGTCTTTTTTGCTCCGGAGGGCGCCGAAAGAAAAATAGGTTCTTTTTAGGATGGAGTCCGCAGGAAAGCAGAGAGGGCCAAATTGTCTGTGGCATTTGAAAGGGTTCCAGGAGGCAGTGAGAACCAGCATTACTTTTCCCCGCTGGCACCTTTGCTGTGGCAGCAAAAGCTGGACGTTTGTCTTTTTTGCTCCGGAGGTTGCCGAAAGCGAAAATAGGTGCTTTTGAGGATGAAGTCCGCAGGAAAGCAGAGAGGGCCAAATTGTCTGTGGCATTTGAAAGGGTTCCAGGAGGCAGTGAGAACCAGCATTACTTTTCCCCGTTGGCACCTTTGCTGTGGCAGCAAAAGCTGGACGTTTGTCTTTTTTGCTCCGGAGGCTGCCGAAAGGAAAGTAGGTTCTTTTGAGGATGGAGTCCGCAGGAAAGCAGAGAGGGCCAAATTGTCTGTGGCATTTGAAAGGGTTCCAGGAGGCAGTGAGAACCAGCATTACTTTTCCCCGCTGGCACCTTTGCTGTGGCAGCAAAAGCTGGACGTTTGTCTTTTTTGCTCCGGAGGCTGCCCAAAGAGAAAACAGGTGCTTTTGAGGATGGAGTCCGCAGGAAAGCAGAGAGGGCCAAATTGTCTGTGGCATTTGAAAGGATTCCAGGAGGCAGTGAGAACCAGCATTACTTTTCCCCGCTGGCACCTTTGCTGTGGCAGCAAAAGCTGGACGTTTGTCTTTTTTGCTCCGGAGGGCGCCGAAAGCGAAAATAGGTTCTTTTGAGGATGGAGTCCGAAGGAAAGCAGAGAGGGCCAAATTGTCTGTGGCATTTGAAAGGGTTCCAGGAGGCAGTGAGAACCAGCATTACTTTTCCCCGCTGGCACCTTTGCTGTGGCAGCAAAAGCTGGACGTTTGTCTTTTTTGCTCCGGAGGCTGCCCAAAGCGAAAACAGGTGCTTTTGAGGATGGAGTCCGCAGGAAAGCAGAGAGGGCCAAATTGTCTTTGGCATTTAAAGAGGTTCCAGGAGGCAGTGAGGACCAGCATTACTTTTCCCCGCTGGCACCTTTGCTGCGGCAGCAAAAGCTGGACGTTTGTCTTTTTACCACCGGAGGGCGCCGAAAGTGAAAAAAGGCGCTTTTGAGGATAGAGTCCGCAGGAAAGCAGAGAGGGCCAAATTGTCTGGGGCATTTGAAAGGGTTCCAGGAGGCAGTGAGAACCAGCATTACTTTTCCCCGCTGGCACCTTTGCTGTGGCAGCAAAAGCTGGACGTTTGTCTTTTTTGCTCCGGAGGCTGCCGAAAGCGAAAACAGCTGCTTTTGAGGATGGAGTCCGCAGGAAAGCAGAGAGGGCCAAATTGTCTGTGGCATTTGAAAGGGTTCCAGGAGGCAGTGAGAACCAGCATTACTTTTCCCCGCTGGCACCTTTGCTGTGGCAGCAAAAGCTGGACGTTTGTCTTTTTTGCTCCGGAGGTTGCCGAAAGCGAAAATAGGTGCTTTTGAGGATGGAGTCCGCAGGAAAGCAGAGAGGGCCAAATTGTCTGAGGCATTTGAAGAGGTTCCAGGAGGCAGTGAGAACCAGCATTACTTTTCCCCGCTGGCACCTTTGCTGTGGCAGCAAAAGCTGGACGTTTGTCTTTTTTGCTCCGGAGGCTGCCCAAAGCGAAAACAGCTGCTTTTGAGGATGGAGTCCGCAGGAAAGCAGAGAGGGCCAAATTGTCTGGGGCATTTGAAGAGGTTCCAGGAGGCAGTGAGAACCAGCATTACTTTTCCCCGCTGGTACCTTTGCTGTGGCAGCAAAAGCTGGACGTTTGTCTTTTTTGCTCCGGAGGGCGCCGAAAGCAAAAATAGGTTCTTTTGAGGATGGAGTCCGCAGGAAAGCAGAGAGGGCCAAATTGTCTGTGGCATTTGAAAGGGTTCCAGGAGGCAGTGAGAACCAGCATTACTTTTCCCCGCTGGCACCTTTGCTGTGGCAGCAAAAGCTGGACGTTTGTCTTTTTTGCTCCGGAGGTTGCCGAAAGCGAAAATAGGTGCTTTTGAGGATGGAGTCCGCAGGAAAGCAGAGAGGGCCAAATTGTCTGGGGCATTTGAAAGGGTTCCAGGAGGCAGTGAGAACCAGCATTACTTTTCCCCGCTGGCACCTTTGCTGTGGCAGCAAAAGCTGGACGTTTGTCTTTTTTGCTCCGGAGGTTGCCGAAAGCGAAAATAGGTGCTTTTGAGGATGGAGTCCGCAGGAAAAGCAGAGAGGGCCAAATTGTCTGTGGCATTTGAAAGGGTTCCAGGAGGCAGTGAGAACCAGCATTACTTTTCCCCGCTGGCACCTTTACTGTGGCAGCAAAAGCTGGACGTTTGTCTTTTTTGCTCCGGAGGTTGCCAAAAGCGAAAACAGGTGCTTTTGAGGATGGAGTCCGCAGGAAAGCAGAGAGGGCCAAATTGTCTGTGGCATTTGAAAGGGTTCCAGGAGGCAGTGAGAACCAGCATTACTTTTCCCCGCTGGCACCTTTGCTGTGGCAGCAAAAGCTGGACGTTTGTCTTTTTTGCTCCGGAGGCTGCCGAAAGCGAAAACAGCTGCTTTTGAGGATGGAGTCCGCAGGAAAGCAGAGAGGGACAAATTGTCTGGGGCATTTGAAAGGGTTCCAGGAGGCAGTGAGAACCAGCATTACTTTTCCCCGCTGGCACCTTTGCTGTGGCAGCAAAAGCTGGACGTTTGTCTTTTTTGCTCCGGAGGTTGCCGAAAGCGAAAACAGGTGCTTTTGAGGATGGAGTCCGCAGGAAAGCAGAGAGGGCCAAATTGTCTGTGGCATTTGAAAGGGTTCCAGGAGGCAGTGAGAACCAGCATTACTTTTCCCCGCTGCCACCTTTGCTGTGGCAGCAAAAGCTGGACGTTTGTCTGTTTTGCTCCGGAGGCTGCCGAAAGCGAAAACAGGTGCTTTTGAGGATGGAGTCTGCAGGAAAGCAGAGAGGGCCAAATTGTCTGTGGCATTTGAAAGGGTTCCAGGAGGCAGTGAGAACCAGCATTACTTTTCCCCGCTGGCACCTTTGCTGTGGCAGCAAAAGCTGGACGTTTGTCTTTTTTGCTCCGGAGGGCGCCGAAAGCGAAAATAGGTTCTTTTGAGGATGGAGTCCGCAGGAAAGCAGAGAGGGCCAAATTGTCTGTGGCATTTGAAAGGGTTCCAGGAGGCAGTGAGAACCAGCATTACTTTTCCCCGCTGGCACCTTTGTTGTGGCAGCAAAAGCTGGACGTTTGTCTTTTTTGCTCCGGAGGCTGCCGAAAGCGAAAACAGGTGCTTTTGAGGATTGAGTCCGCAGGAAAGCAGAGAGGGCCAAATTGTCTTTGGCATTTAAAGAGGTTCCAGGAGGCAGTGAGGACCAGCATTACTTTTCCCCGCTGGCACCTTTGCTGCGGCAGCAAAAGCTGGACGTTTGTCTTTTTACCACCGGAGGGCGCCGAAAGTGAAAAAAGGCGCTTTTGAGGATAGAGTCCGCAGGAAAGCAGAGAGGGCCAAATTGTCTGTGGCATTTGAAAGGGTTCCAGGAGGCAGTGAGAACCAGCATTACTTTTCCCCGCTGGCACCTTTGCTGTGGCAGCAAAAGCTGGACGTTTGTCTTTTTTGCTCCGGAGGCTGCCGAAAGCGAAAACAGGTGCTTTTGAGGATGGAGTCCGCAGGAAAGCAGAGAGGGCCAAATTGTCTGTGGCATTTGAAAGGGTTCCAGGAGGCAGTGAGAACCAGCATTACTTCTCACCGCTGGCACGTTTGCTGTGGCAGCAAAAGCTGGACGTTTGTCTTTTTTGCTCCGGATCCTGCCCAAAGCGAAAACAGCTGCTTTTGAGGATGGAGTCCGCAGGAAAGCAGAGAGGGCCAAATTGTCTGTGGCATTTTAAAGGGTTCCAGGAGGCAGTGAGGACCAGCATTACTTTTCCCCGCTGGCACCTTTGCTGTGGCAGCAAAAGCTGGACGTTTGTCTTTTTTGCTCCGGAGGTTGCCGAAAGCGAAAATAGGTGCTTTTGAGGATGGAGTCCGCAGGAAAGCAGAGAGAGCCAAATTGTCTGTGGCATTTGAAGGAGTTCCAGGAGGCAGTGAGAACCAGCATTACTTTTCCCCGCTGGCACCTTTGCTGTGGCAGCAAAAGCTGGACGTTTGTCTTTTTTGCTCCGGAGGCTGCCGAAAGCGAAAACAGGTGCTTTTGAGGATGGAGTCCGCAGGAAAGCAGAGAGGGCCAAATTCTCAGTGGCATTTGAAAGGGTTCCAGGAGGCAGTGAGAACCAGCATTACTTTTCCCCGCTGGCACCTTTGCTGTGGCAGCAAAAGCTGGACGTTTTTCTTTTTTGCTCCGGAGGTTGCCAAAAGCGAAAACAGGTGCTTTTGAGGATTGAGTCCGCAGGAAAGCAGAGAGGGCCAAATTGTCTGGGGCATTTGAAAGGGTTCCAGGAGGCAGTGAGAACCAGCATTACTTTTCCCCGCTGGCAACTTTGCTGTGGCAGCAAAAGCTGGACGTTTGTCTGTTTTGCTCCGGAGGTTGCCGACAGCGAAAACAGGTGCTTTTGAGGATGGAGTCCGCAGGAAAGCAGAGAGGGCCAAATTGTCTGTGGCATTTGAAAGGGTTCCAGGAGGCAGTGAGAACCAGCATTACTTTTCCCCGCTGGCACCTTTGCTGTGGCAGCAAAAGCTGGACGTTTGTCTTTTTTGCTCCGGAGGGCGCCGAAAGCGAAAATAGGTTCTTTTGAGGATGGAGTCCGAAGGAAAGCAGAGAGGGCCAAATTGTCTGTGGCATTTGAAAGGGTTCCAGGAGGCAGTGAGAACCAGCATTACTTTTCCCCGCTGGCACCTTTGCTGTGGCAGCAAAAGCTGGACGTTTGTCTTTTTTGCTCCGGAGGCTGCCCAAAGCGAAAACAGGTGCTTTTGATGATGGAGTCCGCAGGAAAGCAGAGAGGGCCAAATTGTCTTTGGCATTTAAAGAGGTTCCAGGAGGCAGTGAGGACCAGCATTACTTTTCCCCGCTGGCACCTTTGCTGCGGCAGCAAAAGCTGGACGTTTGTCTTTTTACCACCGGAGGGCGCCGAAAGTGAAAAAAGGCGCTTTTGAGGATAGAGTCCGCAGGAAAGCAGAGAGGGCCAAATTGTCTGGGGCATTTGAAAGGGTTCCAGGAGGCAGTGAGAACCAGCATTACTTTTCCCCGCTGGCACCTTTGCTGTGGCAGCAAAAGCTGGACGTTTGTCTTTTTTGCTCCGGAGGCTGCCGAAAGCGAAAACAGGTGCTTTTGAGGATGGAGTCCGCAGGAAAGCAGAGAGGGCCAAATTGTCTGTGGCATTTGAAAGGATTCCAGGAGGCAGTGAGAACCAGCATTACTTTTCCCCGCTGGCACCTTTGCTGTGGCAGCAAAAGCTGGACGTTTGTCTTTTTTGCTCCGGAGGGCGCCGAAAGCGAAAATAGGTTCTTTTGAGGATGGAGTCCGAAGAAAAGCAGAGAGGGCCAAATTGTCTGTGGCATTTGAAAGGGTTCCAGGAGGCAGTGAGAACCAGCATTACTTTTCCCCGCTGGCACCTTTGCTGTGGCAGCAAAAGCTGGACGTTTGTCTTTTTTGCTCCGGAGGCTGCCGAAAGCGAAAACAGGTGCTTTTGAGGATGGAGTCCGCAGGAAAGCAGAGAGAGCCAAATTGTCTGGGGCATTTGAAGGAGTTCCAGGAGGCAGTGAGAACCAGCATTACTTTTCCCTGCTGGCACGTTTGCTGTGGCAGCAAAAGCTAGACGTTTGTCTTTTTTGCTCCGGAGGTTGCCGAAAGCGAAAACAGCTGCTTTTGAGGATGGAGTCCGCAGGAAAGCAGAGAGGGCCAAATTGTCTGGGGCATTTGAAAGGGTTCCAGGAGGCAGTGAGAACCAGCATTACTTTTCCCCGCTGGCACCTTTACTGTGGCAGCAAAAGCTGGACGTTTGTCTTTTTTGCTCCGGAGGTTGCCAAAAGCGAAAACAGGTGCTTTTGAGGATGGAGTCCGCAGGAAAGCAGAGAGGGCCAAATTGTCTGGGGCATTTGAAAGGGTTCCAGGAGGCAGTGAGAACCAGCATTACTTTTCCCCGCTGGCACCTTTGCTGTGGCAGCAAAAGCTGGACGTTTGTCTTTTTTGCTCCGGAGGCTGCCGAAAGCGAAAACAGCTGCTTTTGAGGATGGAGTCCGCAGGAAAGCAGAGAGGGCCAAATTGTCTGTGGCATTTGAAAGGGTTCCAGGAGGCAGTGAGAACCAGCATTACTTTTCCCCGCTGGCACCTTTGCTGTGGCAGCAAAAGCTGGACGTTTGTCTTTTTTGCTCCGGAGGTTGCCGAAAGCGAAAACAGGTGCTTTTGAGGATGGAGTCCGCAGGAAAGCAGAGAGGGCCAAATTGTCTGGGGCATTTGAAAGGGTTCCAGGAGGCAGTGAGAACCAGCATTACTTTTCCCCGCTGGCACCTTTGCTGTGGCAGCAAAAGCTGGACGTTTGTCTGTTTTGCTCCGGAGGCTGCCGAAAGCGAAAACAGGTGCTTTTGAGGATGGAGTCCGCAGGAAAGCAGAGAGGGCCAAATTGTCTGTGGCATTTGAAAGGGTTCCAGGAGGCAGTGAGAACCAGCATTACTTTTCCCCGCTGGCACCTTTGCTGTGGCAGCAAAAGCTGGACGTTTGTCTTTTTTGCTCCGGAGGGCGCCGAAAGCGAAAATAGGTTCTTTTGAGGATGGAGTCCGAAGGAAAGCAGAGAGGGCCAAATTGTCTGTGGCATTTGAAAGGGTTCCAGGAGGCAGTGAGAACCAGCATTACTTTTCCCCGCTGGCACCTTTGCTGTGGCAGCAAAAGCTGGACGTTTGTCTTTTTTGCTCCGGAGGCTGCCGAAAGCGAAAACAGGTGCTTTTGAGGATGGAGTTTGCAGGAAAGCAGAGAGGGCCAAATTGTCTTTGGCATTTAAAGAGGTTCCAGGAGGCAGTGAGGACCAGCATTACTTTTCCCCGCTGGCACCTTTGCTGCGGCAGCAAAAGCTGGACGTTTGTCTTTTTACCACCGGAGGGCGCCGAAAGCGAAAAAAGGCGCTTTTGAGGATAGAGTCCGCAGGAAAGCAGAGAGGGCCAAATTGTCTGTGGCATTTGAAAGGGTTCCAGGAGGCAGTGAGAACCAGCATTACTTTTCCCCGCTGGCACCTTTGCTGTGGCAGCAAAAGCTGGACGTTTGTCTTTTTTGCTCCGGAGGCTGCCGAAAGCGAAAACAGGTGCTTTTGAGGATGGAGTCCGCAGGAAAGCAGAGAGGGCCAAATTGTCTGTGGCATTTGAAAGGGTTCCAGGAGGCAGTGAGAACCAGCATTACTTTTCCCCGCTGGCACCTTTGCTGTGGCAGCAAAAGCTGGACGTTTGTCTTTTTTGCTCCGGAGGTTGCCGAAAGCGAAAACAGGTGCTTTTGAGGATGGAGTCCGCAGGAAAGCAGAGAGGGCCAAATTGTCTGAGGCATTTGAAGAGGTTCCAGGAGGCAGTGAGAACCAGCATTACTTTTCCCCGCTGGCACCTTTGCTGTGTCAGCAAAAGCTGGACGTTTGTCTTTTTTGCTCCGGAGGCTGCCGAAAGCGAAAACAGGTGCTTTTGAGGATGGAGTCCGCAGGAAAGCAGAGAGGGCCAAATTGTCTGTGGCATTTGAAAGGGTTCCAGGAGGCAGTGAGAACCAGCATTACTTTTCCCCGCTGGCACCTTTGCTGTGGCAGCAAAAGCTGGACGTTTGTCTTTTTTGCTCCGGAGGCTGCCGAAAGCGAAAACAGCTGCTTTTGAGGATGGAGTCCGCAGGAAAGCAGAGAGGGCCAAATTGTCTGTGGCATTTGAAGAGGTTCCAGGAGGCAGTGAGGACCAGCATCACTTTTCCCCGCTGGTACCTTTGCTGTGGCAGCAAAAGCTGGACGTTTGTCTTTTTTGCTCCGGAGGGCGCCGAAAGCAAAAATAGGTTCTTTTGAGGATGGAGTCCGCAGGAAAGCAGAGAGGGCCAAATTGTCTGTGGCATTTGAAAGGGTTCCAGGAGGCAGTGAGAACCAGCATTACTTTTCCCCGCTGGTACCTTTGCTGTGGCAGCAAAAGCTGGACGTTTGTCTTTTTTGCTCCGGAGGTTGCCGAAAGCGAAAACAGGTGCTTTTGAGGATGGAGTCCGCAGGAAAGCAGAGAGGGCCAAATTGTCTGAGACATTTGAAGAGGTTCCAGGAGGCAGTGAGAACCAGCATTACTTTTCCCCGCTGGCACCTTTGCTGTGGCAGCAAAAGCTGGACGTTTGTCTTTTTTGCTCCGGAGTGCGCCGAAAGCGAAAATAGGTTCTTTTGAGGATGGAGTCCGCAGGAAAGCAGAGAGGGACAAATTGTCTGGGGCATTTGAAGAGGTACCAGGAGGTAGTGAGAACCAGCATTACTTTTCCCCGCTGGTACCTTTGCTGTGGCAGCAAAAGCTGGACGTTTGTCTTTTTTGCTCCGGAGGGCGCCGAAAGCAAAAATAGTTTCTTTTGAGGATGGAGTCCGCAGGAAAGCAGAGAAGGCCAAATTGTCTGTGGCATTTGAAAGGGTTCCAGGAGGCAGTGAGAACCAGCATTACTTTTCCCCGCTGGTACCTTTGCTGTGGCAGCAAAAGCTGGACGTTTGTCTTTTTTGCTCCGGAGGTTGCCGAAAGCGAAAACAGGTGCTTTTGAGGATGGAGTCCGCAGGAAAGCAGAGAGGGCCAAATTGTCTGACACATTTGAAGAGGTTCCAGGAGGCAGTGAGAACCAGCATTACTTTTCCCCGCTGGCACCTTTGCTGTGGCAGCAAAAGCTGGACGTTTTTCTTTTTTGCTCCGGAGGTTGCCAAAAGCGAAAACAGGTGCTTTTGAGGATGGAGTCCGCAGGAAAGCAGAGAGGGCCAAATTGTCTGTGGCATTTGAAAGGGTTCCAGGAGGCAGTGAGAACCAGCATTACTTTTCCCCGCTGGCACCTTTGCTGTGGCAGCAAAAGCTGGACGTTTTTCTTTTTTGCTCCGGAGGTTGCCAAAAGCGAAAACAGGTGCTTTTGAGGATTGAGTCCGCAGGAAAGCAGAGAGGGCCAAATTGTCTGGGGCATTTGAAAGGGTTCCAGGAGGCAGTGAGAACCAGCATTACTTTTCCCCGCTGGCACCTTTGCTGTGGCAGCAAAAGCTGGACGTTTGTCTGTTTTGCTCCGGAGGTTGCCGAAAGCGAAAACAGGTGCTTTTGAGGATGGAGTCCGCAGGAAAGCAGAGAGGGCCAAATTGTCTGTGGCATTTGAAAGGGTTCCAGGAGGCAGTGAGAACCAGCATTACTTTTCCCCGCTGGCACCTTTGCTGTGGCAGCAAAAGCTGGACGTTTGTCTTTTTTGCTCCGGAGGTTGCCGAAAGCGAAAACAGGTGCTTTTGAGGATGAAGTCCGCAGGAAAGCAGAGAGGGCCAAATTGTCTGGGGCATTTGAAAGGGTTCCAGGAGGCAGTGAGAACCAGCATTACTTTTCCCCGCTGGCACCTTTGCTGTGGCAGCAAAAGCTGGACGTTTGTCTTTTTTGCTCCGGAGGCTGCCCAAAGAGAAAACAGCTGCTTTTGAGGATGGAGTCCGCAGGAAAGCAGAGAGGGCCAAATTGTCTGTGGCATTTGAAAGGATTCCAGGAGGCAGTGAGAACCAGCATTACTTTTCCCCGCTGGCACCTTTGCTGTGGCAGCAAAAGCTGGACGTTTGTCTTTTTTGCTCCGGAGGGCGCCGAAAGCGAAAATAGGTTCTTTTGAGGATGGAGTCCGAAGGAAAGCAGAGAGGGCCAAATTGTCTGTGGCATTTGAAAGGGTTCCAGGAGGCAGTGAGAACCAGCATTACTTTTCCCCGCTGGCACCTTTGCTGTGGCAGCAAAAGCTGGACGTTTGTCTTTTTTGCTCCGGAGGCTGCCCAAAGCGAAAACAGGTGCTTTTGATGATGGAGTCCGCAGGAAAGCAGAGAGGGCCAAATTGTCTTTGGCATTTAAAGAGGTTCCAGGAGGCAGTGAGGACCAGCATTACTTTTCCCCGCTGGCACCTTTGCTGCGGCAGCAAAAGCTGGACGTTTGTCTTTTTACCACCGGAGGGCGCCGAAAGTGAAAAAAGGCGCTTTTGAGGATAGAGTCCGCAGGAAAGCAGAGAGGGCCAAATTGTCTGGGGCATTTGAAAGGGTTCCAGGAGGCAGTGAGAACCAGCATTACTTTTCCCCGCTGGCACCTTTGCTGTGGCAGCAAAAGCTGGACGTTTGTCTTTTTTGCTCCGGAGGCTGCCGAAAGCGAAAACAGCTGCTTTTGAGGATGGAGTCCGCAGGAAAGCAGAGAGGGCCAAATTGTCTGTGGCATTTGAAAGGATTCCAGGAGGCAGTGAGAACCAGCATTACTTTTCCCCGCTGGCACCTTTGCTGTGGCAGCAAAAGCTGGACGTTTGTCTTTTTTGCTCCGGAGGGCGCCGAAAGCGAAAATAGGTTCTTTTGAGGATGGAGTCCGAAGAAAAGCAGAGAGGGCCAAATTGTCTGTGGCATTTGAAAGGGTTCCAGGAGGCAGTGAGAACCAGCATTACTTTTCCCCGCTGGCACCTTTGCTGTGGCAGCAAAAGCTGGACGTTTGTCTTTTTTGCTCCGGAGGCTGCCGAAAGCGAAAACAGGTGCTTTTGAGGATGGAGTCCGCAGGAAAGCAGAGAGAGCCAAATTGTCTGGGGCATTTGAAGGAGTTCCAGGAGGCAGTGAGAACCAGCATTACTTTTCCCTGCTGGCACGTTTGCTGTGGCAGCAAAAGCTAGACGTTTGTCTTTTTTGCTCCGGAGGTTGCCGAAAGCGAAAACAGCTGCTTTTGAGGATGGAGTCCGCAGGAAAGCAGAGAGGGCCAAATTGTCTGTGGCATTTGAAAGGGTTCCAGGAGGCAGTGAGAACCAGCATTACTTTTCCCCGCTGGCACCTTTACTGTGGCAGCAAAAGCTGGACGTTTGTCTTTTTTGCTCCGGAGGTTGCCAAAAGCGAAAACAGGTGCTTTTGAGGATGGAGTCCGCAGGAAAGCAGAGAGGGCCAAATTGTCTGTGGCATTTGAAAGGGTTCCAGGAGGCAGTGAGAACCAGCATTACTTTTCCCCGCTGGCACCTTTGCTGTGGCAGCAAAAGCTGGACGTTTGTCTTTTTTGCTCCGGAGGTTGCCGAAAGCGAAAACAGGTGCTTTTGAGGATGGAGTCCGCAGGAAAGCAGAGAGGGCCAAATTGTCTGGGGCATTTGAAAGGGTTCCAGGAGGCAGTGAGAACCAGCATTACTTTTCCCCGCTGGCACCTTTGCTGTGGCAGCAAAAGCTGGACGTTTGTCTTTTTTGCTCCGGAGGTTGCCGAAAGCGAAAACAGGTGCTTTTGAGGATGGAGTCCGCAGGAAAGCAGAGAGGGCCAAATTGTCTGTGGCATTTGAAAGGGTTCCAGGAGGCAGTGAGAACCAGCATTACTTTTCCCCGCTGGCACCTTTACTGTGGCAGCAAAAGCTGGACGTTTGTCTTTTTTGCTCCGGAGGTTGCCGAAAGCGAAAACAGGTGCTTTTGAGGATGGAGTCCGCAGGAAAGCAGAGAGGGCCAAATTGCCTGTGGCATTTGAAAGGGTTCCAGGAGGCAGTGAGAACCAGCATTACTTTTCCCCGCTGGCACCTTTGCTGTGGCAGCAAAAGCTGGACGTTTGTCTTTTTTGCTCCGGAGGTTGCCGAAAGCGAAAACAGGTGCTTTTGAGGATGGAGTCCGCAGGAAAGCAGAGAGGGCCAAATTGTCTGTGGCATTTGAAAGGGTTCCAGGAGGCAGTGAGAACCAGCATTACTTTTCCCCGCTGGCACCTTTGCTGTGGCAGCAAAAGCTGGACGTTTGTCTTTTTTGCTCCGGAGGTTGCCGAAAGCGAAAACAGGTGCTTTTGAGGATGGAGTCCGCAGGAAAGCAGAGAGGGCCAAATTGTCTGGGGCATTTGAAAGGGTTCCAGGAGGCAGTGAGAACCAGCATTACTTTTCCCCGCTGGCACCTTTGCTGTGGCAGCAAAAGCTGGACGTTTGTCTGTTTTGCTCCGGAGGCTGCCGAAAGCGAAAACAGGTGCTTTTGAGGATGGAGTCCGCAGGAAAGCAGAGAGGGCCAAATTGTCTGTGGCATTTGAAAGGGTTCCAGGAGGCAGTGAGAACCAGCATTACTTTTCCCCGCTGGCACCTTTGCTGTGGCAGCAAAAGCTGGACGTTTGTCTTTTTTGCTCCGGAGGGCGCCGAAAGCGAAAATAGGTTCTTTTGAGGATGGAGTCCGAAGGAAAGCAGAGAGGGCCAAATTGTCTGTGGCATTTGAAAGGGTTCCAGGAGGCAGTGAGAACCAGCATTACTTTTCCCCGCTGGCACCTTTGCTGTGGCAGCAAAAGCTGGACGTTTGTCTTTTTTGCTCCGGAGGCTGCCGAAAGCGAAAACAGGTGCTTTTGAGGATGGAGTCCGCAGGAAAGCAGAGAGGGCCAAATTGTCTTTGGCATTTAAAGAGGTTCCAGGAGGCAGTGAGGACCAGCATTACTTTTCCCCGCTGGCACCTTTGCTGCGGCAGCAAAAGCTGGACGTTTGTCTTTTTACCACCGGAGGGCGCCGAAAGTGAAAAAAGGCGCTTTTGAGGATAGAGTCCGCAGGAAAGCAGAGAGGGCCAAATTGTCTGTGGCATTTGAAAGGGTTCCAGGAGGCAGTGAGAACCAGCATTACTTTTCCCCGCTGGCACCTTTGCTGTGGCAGCAAAAGCTGGACGTTTGTCTTTTTTGCTCCGGAGGTTGCCGAAAGCGAAAACAGGTGCTTTTGAGGATGGAGTCCGCAGGAAAGCAGAGAGGGCCAAATTGTCTGTGGCATTTGAAAGGGTTCCAGGAGGCAGTGAGAACCAGCATTACTTTTCCCCGCTGGCACCTTTGCTGTGGCAGCAAAAGCTGGACGTTTGTCTGTTTTGCTCCGGAGGCTGCCGAAAGCGAAAACAGGTGCTTTTGAGGATGGAGTCCGCAGGAAAGCAGAGAGGGCCAAATTGTCTGTGGCATTTGAAAGGGTTCCAGGAGGCAGTGAGAACCAGCATTACTTTTCCCCGCTGGCACCTTTGCTGTGGCAGCAAAAGCTGGACGTTTGTCTTTTTTGCTCCGGAGGGCGCCGAAAGCGAAAATAGGTTCTTTTGAGGATGGAGTCCGAAGGAAAGCAGAGAGGGCCAAATTGTCTGTGGCATTTGAAAGGGTTCCAGGAGGCAGTGAGAACCAGCATTACTTTTCCCCGCTGGCACCTTTGCTGTGGCAGCAAAAGCTGGACGTTTGTCTTTTTTGCTCCGGAGGCTGCCGAAAGCGAAAACAGGTGCTTTTGAGGATGGAGTCCGCAGGAAAGCAGAGAGGGCCAAATTGTCTTTGGCATTTAAAGAGGTTCCAGGAGGCAGTGAGGACCAGCATTACTTTTCCCCGCTGGCACCTTTGCTGCGGCAGCAAAAGCTGGACGTTTGTCTTTTTACCACCGGAGGGCGCCGAAAGTGAAAAAAGGCGCTTTTGAGGATAGAGTCCGCAGGAAAGCAGAGAGGGCCAAATTGTCTGTGGCATTTGAAAGGGTTCCAGGAGGCAGTGAGAACCAGCATTACTTTTCCCCGCTGGCACCTTTGCTGTGGCAGCAAAAGCTGGACGTTTGTCTTTTTTGCTCCGGAGGCTGCCGAAAGCGAAAACAGGTGCTTTTGAGGATGGAGTCCGCAGGAAAGCAGAGAGGGCCAAATTGTCTGTGGCATTTGAAAGGGTTCCAGGAGGCAGTGAGAACCAGCATTACTTTTCCCCGCTGGCACCTTTGCTGTGGCAGCAAAAGCTGGACGTTTGTCTTTTTTGCTCCGGAGGTTGCCGAAAGCGAAAACAGGTGCTTTTGAGGATGGAGTCCGCAGGAAAGCAGAGAGGGCCAAATTGTCTGAGGCATTTGAAGAGGTTCCAGGAGGCAGTGAGAACCAGCATTACTTTTCCCCGCTGGCACCTTTGCTGTGTCAGCAAAAGCTGGACGTTTGTCTTTTTTGCTCCGGAGGCTGCCGAAAGCGAAAACAGGTGCTTTTGAGGATGGAGTCCGCAGGAAAGCAGAGAGGGCCAAATTGTCTGTGGCATTTGAAAGGGTTCCAGGAGGCAGTGAGAACCAGCATTACTTTTCCCCGCTGGCACCTTTGCTGTGGCAGCAAAAGCTGGACGTTTGTCTTTTTTGCTCCGGAGGCTGCCGAAAGCGAAAACAGCTGCTTTTGAGGATGGAGTCCGCAGGAAAGCAGAGAGGGCCAAATTGTCTGTGGCATTTGAAGAGGTTCCAGGAGGCAGTGAGAACCAGCATTACTTTTCCCCGCTGGTACCTTTGCTGTGGCAGCAAAAGCTGGACGTTTGTCTTTTTTGCTCCGGAGGGCACCGAAAGCAAAAATAGGTTCTTTTGAGGATGGAGTCCGCAGGAAAGCAGAGAGGGCCAAATTGTCTGTGGCATTTGAAAGGGTTCCAGGAGGCAGTGAGAACCAGCATTACTTTTCCCCGCTGGTACCTTTGCTGTGGCAGCAAAAGCTGGACGTTTGTCTTTTTTGCTCCGGAGGTTGCCGAAAGCGAAAACAGGTGCTTTTGAGGATGGAGTCCGCAGGAAAGCAGAGAGGGCCAAATTGTCTGAGACATTTGAAGAGGTTCCAGGAGGCAGTGAGAACCAGCATTACTTTTCCCCGCTGGCACCTTTGCTGTGGCAGCAAAAGCTGGACGTTTGTCTTTTTTGCTCCGGAGGGCGCCGAAAGCGAAAATAGGTTCTTTTGAGGATGGAGTCCGCAGGAAAGCAGAGAGGGACAAATTGTCTGGGGCATTTGAAGAGGTACCAGGAGGCAGTGAGAACCAGCATTACTTTTCCCCGCTGGTACCTTTGCTGTGGCAGCAAAAGCTGGACGTTTGTCTTTTTTGCTCCGGAGGGCGCCGAAAGCAAAAATAGGTTCTTTTGAGGATGGAGTCCGCAGGAAAGCAGAGAGGGCCAAATTGTCTGTGGCATTTGAAAGGGTTCCAGGAGGCAGTGAGAACCAGCATTACTTTTCCCCGCTGGTACCTTTGCTGTGGCAGCAAAAGCTGGACGTTTGTCTTTTTTGCTCCGGAGGTTGCCGAAAGCGAAAACAGGTGCTTTTGAGGATGGAGTCCGCAGGAAAGCAGAGAGGGCCAAATTGTCTGACACATTTGAAGAGGTTCCAGGAGGCAGTGAGAACCAGCATTACTTTTCCCCGCTGGCACCTTTGCTGTGGCAGCAAAAGCTGGACGTTTGTCTTTTTTGCTGCGGAGGGCGCCGAAAGCGAAAATAGGTTCTTTTGAGGATGGAGTCCGCAGGAAAGCAGAGAGGGACAAATTGTCTGGGGCATTTGAAAGGGTTCCAGGAGGCAGTGAGAACCAGCATTACTTTTCCCCGCTGGCACCTTTGCTGTGGCAGCAAAAGCTGGACGTTTGTCTTTTTTGCTCCGGAGGCTGCCGAAAGCGAAAACAGGTGCTTTTGAGGATGGAGTCCGCAGGAAAGCAGAGAGGGCCAAATTGTCTGTGGTATTTGAAAGGGTTCCAGGAGGCAGTGAGAACCAGCATTACTTTTCCCTGTTGGCACCTTTGCTGTGGCAGCAAAAGCTGGACGTTTGTCTTTTTTGCTCCGGAGGCTGCCGAAAGCGAAAACAGGTGCTTTTGAGGATGGAGTCTGCAGGAAAGCAGAGAGAGCCAAATTGTCTGGGGCATTTGAAGGAGTTCCAGGAGGCAGTGAGAACCAGCATTACTTTTCCCCGCTGGCACCTTTGCTGTGGCAGCAAAAGCTGGACGTTTGTCTTTTTTGCTCCGGAGGGCACCGAAAGTGAAAAAAGGCGCTTTTGAGGATAGAGTCCGCAGGAAAGCAGAGAGGGCCAAATTGTCTGGGGCATTTGAAAGGGTTCCAGGAGGCAGTGAGAACCAGCATTACTTTTCCCCGCTGGCACCTTTGCTGTGGCAGCAAAAGCTGGACGTTTGTCTTTTTTGCTCCGGAGGCTGCCGAAAGCGAAAACAGGTGCTTTTGAGGATGGAGTCCGCAGGAAAGCAGAGAGGGCCAAATTGTCTGGGGCATTTGAAAGGGTTCCAGGAGGCAGTGAGAACCAGCATTACTTTTCCCCGTTGGCACCTTTGCTGTGGCAGCAAAAGCTGGACGTTTGTCTTTTTTGCTCCGGAGGCTGCCGAAAGCGAAAATAGGTTCTTTTGAGGATGGAGTCCGCAGGAAAGCAGAGAGGGCCAAATTGTCTGTGGCATTTGAAAGGGTTCCAGGAGGCAGTGAGAACCAGCATTACTTTTCCCCGCTGGCACCTTTGCTGTGGCAGCAAAAGCTGGACGTTTGTCTTTTTTGCTCCGGAGGTTGCCGAAAGCGAAAACAGGTGCTTTTGAGGATGGAGTCCGCAGGAAAGCAGAGAGAGCCAAATTGTCTGGGGCATTTGAAGGAGTTCCAGGAGGCAGTGAGAACCAGCATTACTTTTCCCTGCTGGCACGTTTGCTGTGGCAGCAAAAGCTGGACGTTTGTCTTTTTTGCTCCGGAGGCTGCCGAAAGCGAAAACAGCTGCTTTTGAGGATGGAGTCCGCAGGAAAGCAGAGAGGGCCAAATTGTCTGGGGCATTTGAAAGGGTTCCAGGAGGCAGTGAGAACCAGCATTACTTTTCCCCGCTGCCACTTTGCTGTGGCAGCAAAAGCTGGACGTTTGTCTTTTTTGCTCCGGAGTTTGCCAAAAGCGAAAACAGGTGCTTTTGAGGATTGAGTCCGCAGGAAAGCAGAGAGGGCCAAATTGTCTGGGGCATTTGAAAGGGTTCCAGGAGGCAGTGAGAACCAGCATTACTTTTCCCCGCTGGCACCTTTGCTGTGGCAGCAAAAGCTGGACGTTTGTCTTTTTTGCTCCGGAGGCTGCCGAAAGCGAAAACAGGTGCTTTTGAGGATGGAGTCCGCAGGAAAGCAGAGAGGGCCAAATTGTCTGTGGCATTTGAAAGGGTTCCAGGAGGCAGTGAGAACCAGCATTACTTTTCCCCGCTGGCACCTTTGCTGTGGCAGCAAAAGCTGGACGTTTGTCTTTTTTGCTCCGGAGGCTGCCGAAAGCGAAAACAGCTGCTTTTGAGGATGGAGTCCGCAGGAAAGCAGAGAGGGCCAAATTGTCTGTGGCATTTGAAGAGGTTCCAGGAGGCAGTGAGAACCAGCATTACTTTTCCCCGCTGGTACCTTTGCTGTGGCAGCAAAAGCTGGACGTTTGTCTTTTTTGCTCCGGAGGGCACCGAAAGCAAAAATAGGTTCTTTTGAGGATGGAGTCCGCAGGAAAGCAGAGAGGGCCAAATTGTCTGTGGCATTTGAAAGGGTTCCAGGAGGCAGTGAGAACCAGCATTACTTTTCCCCGCTGGTACCTTTGCTGTGGCAGCAAAAGCTGGACGTTTGTCTTTTTTGCTCCGGAGGTTGCCGAAAGCGAAAACAGGTGCTTTTGAGGATGGAGTCCGCAGGAAAGCAGAGAGGGCCAAATTGTCTGAGACATTTGAAGAGGTTCCAGGAGGCAGTGAGAACCAGCATTACTTTTCCCCGCTGGCACCTTTGCTGTGGCAGCAAAAGCTGGACGTTTGTCTTTTTTGCTCCGGAGGGCGCCGAAAGCGAAAATAGGTTCTTTTGAGGATGGAGTCCGCAGGAAAGCAGAGAGGGACAAATTGTCTGGGGCATTTGAAGAGGTACCAGGAGGTAGTGAGAACCAGCATTACTTTTCCCCGCTGGTACCTTTGCTGTGGCAGCAAAAGCTGGACGTTTGTCTTTTTTGCTCCGGAGGGCGCCGAAAGCAAAAATAGGTTCTTTTGAGGATGGAGTCCGCAGGAAAGCAGAGAGGGCCAAATTGTCTGTGGCATTTGAAAGGGTTCCAGGAGGCAGTGAGAACCAGCATTACTTTTCCCCGCTGGTACCTTTGCTGTGGCAGCAAAAGCTGGACGTTTGTCTTTTTTGCTCCGGAGGTTGCCGAAAGCGAAAACAGGTGCTTTTGAGGATGGAGTCCGCAGGAAAGCAGAGAGGGCCAAATTGTCTGACACATTTGAAGAGGTTCCAGGAGGCAGTGAGAACCAGCATTACTTTTCCCCGCTGGCACCTTTGCTGTGGCAGCAAAAGCTGGACGTTTGTCTTTTTTGCTGCGGAGGGCGCCGAAAGCGAAAATAGGTTCTTTTGAGGATGGAGTCCGCAGGAAAGCAGAGAGGGACAAATTGTCTGGGGCATTTGAAAGGGTTCCAGGAGGCAGTGAGAACCAGCATTACTTTTCCCCGCTGGCACCTTTGCTGTGGCAGCAAAAGCTGGACGTTTGTCTTTTTTGCTCCGGAGGCTGCCGAAAGCGAAAACAGGTGCTTTTGAGGATGGAGTCCGCAGGAAAGCAGAGAGGGCCAAATTGTCTGTGGTATTTGAAAGGGTTCCAGGAGGCAGTGAGAACCAGCATTACTTTTCCCTGTTGGCACCTTTGCTGTGGCAGCAAAAGCTGGACGTTTGTCTTTTTTGCTCCGGAGGCTGCCGAAAGCGAAAACAGGTGCTTTTGAGGATGGAGTCTGCAGGAAAGCAGAGAGAGCCAAATTGTCTGGGGCATTTGAAGGAGTTCCAGGAGGCAGTGAGAACCAGCATTACTTTTCCCCGCTGGCACCTTTGCTGTGGCAGCAAAAGCTGGACGTTTGTCTTTTTTGCTCCGGAGGGCACCGAAAGTGAAAAAAGGCGCTTTTGATGATAGAGTCCGCAGGAAAGCAGAGAGGGCCAAATTGTCTGGGGCATTTGAAAGGGTTCCAGGAGGCAGTGAGAACCAGCATTACTTTTCCCCGCTGGCACCTTTGCTGTGGCAGCAAAAGCTGGACGTTTGTCTTTTTTGCTCCGGAGGCTGCCGAAAGCGAAAACAGGTGCTTTTGAGGATGGAGTCCGCAGGAAAGCAGAGAGGGCCAAATTGTCTGGGGCATTTGAAAGGGTTCCAGGAGGCAGTGAGAACCAGCATTACTTTTCCCCGTTGGCACCTTTGCTGTGGCAGCAAAAGCTGGACGTTTGTCTTTTTTGCTCCGGAGGCTGCCGAAAGCGAAAATAGGTTCTTTTGAGGATGGAGTCCGCAGGAAAGCAGAGAGGGCCAAATTGTCTGTGGCATTTGAAAGGGTTCCAGGAGGCAGTGAGAACCAGCATTACTTTTCCCCGCTGGCACCTTTGCTGTGGCAGCAAAAGCTGGACGTTTGTCTTTTTTGCTCCGGAGGCTGCCGAAAGCGAAAACAGGTGCTTTTGAGGATGGAGTCCGCAGGAAAGCAGAGAGAGCCAAATTGTCTGGGGCATTTGAAGGAGTTCCAGGAGGCAGTGAGAACCAGCATTACTTTTCCCTGCTGGCACGTTTGCTGTGGCAGCAAAAGCTGGACGTTTGTCTTTTTTGCTCCGGAGGCTGCCGAAAGCGAAAACAGGTGCTTTTGAGGATGGAGTCCGCAGGAAAGCAGAGAGGGCCAAATTGTCTGGGGCATTTGAAAGGGTTCCAGGAGGCAGTGAGAACCAGCATTACTTTTCCCCGCTGCCACTTTGCTGTGGCAGCAAAAGCTGGACGTTTGTCTTTTTTGCTCCGGAGGTTGCCAAAAGCGAAAACAGGTGCTTTTGAAGATTGAGTCCGCAGGAAAGCAGAGAGGGCCAAATTGTCTGGGGCATTTGAAAGGGTTCCAGGAGGCAGTGAGAACCAGCATTACTTTTCCCCGCTGGCACCTTTGCTGTGGCAGCAAAAGCTGGACGTTTGTCTGTTTTGCTCCGGAGGTTGCCGAAAGCGAAAACAGCTGCTTTTGAGGATGGAGTCCGCAGCAAAGCAGAGAGGGCCAAATTGTCTGTGGCATTTGAAAGGGTTCCAGGAGGCAGTGAGAACCAGCATTACTTTTCCCCGCTGGCACCTTTGCTGTGGCAGCAAAAGCTGGACGTTTGTCTTTTTTGCTCCGGAGGTTGCCGAAAGCGAAAACAGGTGCTTTTGAGGATGGAGTCCGCAGGAAAGCAGAGAGGGCCAAATTGTCTGGGGCATTTGAAAGGGTTCCAGGAGGCAGTGAGAACCAGCATTACTTTTCCCCGCTGGCACCTTTGCTGTGGCAGCAAAAGCTGGACGTTTGTCTTTTTTGCTCCGGAGGGCGCCGAAAGCGAAAATAGGTTCTTTTGAGGATGGAGTCCGAAGGAAAGCAGAGAGGGCCAAATTGTCTGTGGCATTTGAAAGGGTTCCAGGAGGCAGTGAGAACCAGCATTACTTTTCCCCGCTGGCACCTTTGCTGTGGCAGCAAAAGCTGGACGTTTGTCTTTTTTGCTCCGGAGGCTGCCCAAAGCGAAAACAGGTGCTTTTGATGATGGAGTCCGCAGGAAAGCAGAGAGGGCCAAATTGTCTTTGGCATTTAAAGAGGTTCCAGGAGGCAGTGAGGACCAGCATTACTTTTCCCCGCTGGCACCTTTGCTGCGGCAGCAAAAGCTGGACGTTTGTCTTTTTACCACCGGAGAGCGCCGAAAGTGAAAAAAGGCGCTTTTGAGGATAGAGTCCGCAGGAAAGCAGAGAGGGCCAAATTGTCTGTGGCATTTGAAAGGGTTCCAGGAGGCAGTGAGAACCAGCATTACTTTTCCCCGCTGGCACCTTTGCTGTGGCAGCAAAAGCTGGACGTTTGTCTTTTTTGCTCCGGAGGCTGCCGAAAGCGAAAACAGCTGCTTTTGAGGATGGAGTCCGCAGGAAAGCAGAGAGGGACAAATTGTCTGTGGCATTTGAAAGGATTCCAGGAGGCAGTGAGAACCAGCATTACTTTTCCCCGCTGGCACCTTTGCTGTGGCAGCAAAAGCTGGACGTTTGTCTTTTTTGCTCCGGAGGGCGCCGAAAGCGAAAATAGGTTCTTTTGAGGATGGAGTCCGAAGGAAAGCAGAGAGGGCCAAATTGTCTGTGGCATTTGAAAGGGTTCCAGGAGGCAGTGAGAACCAGCATTACTTTTCCCCGCTGGCACCTTTGCTGTGGCAGCAAAAGCTGGACGTTTGTCTTTTTTGCTCCGGAGGCTGCCCAAAGCGAAAACAGGTGCTTTTGATGATGGAGTCCGCAGGAAAGCAGAGAGGGCCAAATTGTCTTTGGCATTTAAAGAGGTTCCAGGAGGCAGTGAGGACCAGCATTACTTTTCCCCGCTGGCACCTTTGCTGCGGCAGCAAAAGCTGGACGTTTGTCTTTTTACCACCGGAGGGCGCCGAAAGTGAAAAAAGGCGCTTTTGAGGATAGAGTCCGCAGGAAAGCAGAGAGGGCCAAATTGTCTGGGGCATTTGAAAGGGTTCCAGGAGGCAGTGAGAACCAGCATTACTTTTCCCCGCTGGCACCTTTGCTGTGGCAGCAAAAGCTGGACGTTTGTCTTTTTTGCTCCGGAGGCTGCCGAAAGCGAAAACAGCTGCTTTTGAGGATGGAGTCCGCAGGAAAGCAGAGAGGGCCAAATTGTCTGTGGCATTTGAAAGGGTTCCAGGAGGCAGTGAGAACCAGCATTACTTTTCCCCGCTGGCACCTTTGCTGTGGCAGCAAAAGCTGGACGTTTGTCTTTTTTGCTCCGGAGGCTGCCGAAAGCGAAAACAGGTGCTTTTGAGGATGGAGTCCGCAGGAAAGCAGAGAGGGCCAAATTGTCTGAGACATTTGAAGAGGTTCCAGGAGGCAGTGAGAACCAGCATTACTTTTCCCCGCTGGCACCTTTGCTGTGGCAGCAAAAGCTGGACGTTTGTCTTTTTTGCTCCGGAGGCTGCCGAAAGCGAAAACAGGTGCTTTTGAGGATGGAGTCCGCAGGAAAGCAGAGAGGGCCAAATTATCTGTGGCATTTGAAAGGGTTCCAGGAGGCAGTGAGAACCAGCATTACTTTTCCCCGCTGGCACCTTTGCTGTTGTAGCAAAAGTTGGACGTTTGTCTTTTTTGCTCCGGAGGCTGCCGAAAGCGAAAACAGGTGCTTTTGAGGATGGAGTCCGCAGGAAAGCAGAGAGGGACAAATTGTCTGTGGCATTTGAAAGGGTTCCAGGAGGCAGTGAGAACGAGCATTACTTTTCCCCGCTGGCACCTTTGTTGTGCCAGCAAAAGCTGGACGTTTGTCTTTTTTGCTCCGGAGGGCGCCGAAAGCGAAAATAGGTTCTTTTGAGGATGGAGTCCGAAGGAAAGCAGAGAGGGCCAAATTGTCTGGGGCATTTGAAAGGGTTCCAGGAGGCAGTGAGAACCAGCATTACTTTTCCCCGCTGGCACCTTTGCTGTGGCAGCAAAAGCTGGACGTTTGTCTTTTTTGCTCCGGAGGCTGCCGAAAGCGAAAACAGGTGCTTTTGAGGATGGAGTCCGCAGGAAAGCAGAGAGGGCCAAATTGTCTTTGGCATTTAAAGAGGTTCCAGGAGGCAGTGAGGACCAGCATTACTTTTCCCTGCTGGCACCTTTGCTGCGGCAGCAAAAGCTGGACGTTTGTCTTTTTACCACCGGAGGGCGCCGAAAGTGAAAAAAGGCGCTTTTGAGGATAGAGTCCGCAGGAAAGCAGAGAGGGCCAAATTGTCTGTGGCATTTGATAGGGTTCCAGGAGGCAGTGAGAACCAGCATTACTTTTCCCCGCTGGCACCTTTGCTGTGGCAGCAAAAGCTGGACGTTTGTCTTTTTTGCTCCGGAGGCTGCCGAAAGCGAAAACAGGTGCTTTTGAGGATGGAGTCCGCAGGAAAGCAGAGAGAGCCAAATTGTCTGGGGCATTTGAAGGAGTTCCAGGAGGCAGTGAGAACCAGCATTACTTTTCCCTGCTGGCACGTTTGCTGTGGCAGAAAAAGCTAGACGTTTGTCTTTTTTGCTCCGGAGGTTGCCGAAAGCGAAAACAGCTGCTTTTGAGGATGGAGTCCGCAGGAAAGCAGAGAGGGCCAAATTGTCTGGGGCATTTGAAAGGGTTCCAGGAGGCAGTGAGAACCAGCATTACTTTTCCCCGCTGGCACCTTTACTGTGGCAGCAAAAGCTGGACGTTTGTCTTTTTTGCTCCGGAGGTTGCCGAAAGCGAAAACAGGTGCTTTTGAGGATGGAGTCCGCAGGAAAGCAGAGAGGGCCAAATTGTCTGTGGCATTTGAAAGGGTTCCAGGAGGCAGTGAGAACCAGCATTACTTTTCCCCGCTGGCACCTTTGCTGTGGCAGCAAAAGCTGGACGTTTGTCTTTTTTGCTCCGGAGGCTGCCGAAAGCGAAAACAGGTGCTTTTGAGGATGGAGTCCGCAGGAAAGCAGAGAGGGCAAAATTGTCTGTGGCATTTGAAATGGTTCCAGGAGGCAGTGAGAACCAGCATTACTTTTCCCCGCTGGCACCTTTGCTGTGGCAGCAAAAGCTGGACGTTTGTCTTTTTTGCTCCGGAGGGCGCCGAAAGCGAAAATAGGTTCTTTTGAGGATGGAGTCCGCAGGAAAGCAGAGAGGGCCAAATTGTCTGTGGCATTTGAAAGGGTTCCAGGAGGCAGTGAGAACCAGCATTACTTTTCCCCGTTGGCACCTTTGCTGTGGCAGCAAAAGCTGGACGTTTGTCTTTTTTGCTCCGGAGGCTGCCGAAAGCGAAAACAGGTGCTTTTGAGGATGGAGTCCGCAGGAAAGCAGAGAGGGCCAAATTGTCTTTGGCATTTAAAGAGGTTCCAGGAGGCAGTGAGGACCAGCATTACTTTTCCCCGCTGGCACCTTTGCTGCGGCAGCAAAAGCTGGACGTTTGTCTTTTTACCACCGGAGGGCGCTGAAAGTGAAAAAAGGCGCTTTTGAGGATAGAGTCCGCAGGAAAGCAGAGAGGGCCAAATTGTCTGTGGCATTTGAAAGGGTTCCAGGAGGCAGTGAGAACCAGCATTACTTTTCCCCGCTGGCACCTTTGCTGTGGCAGCAAAAGCTGGACGTTTGTCTTTTTTGCTCCGGAGGCTGCCGAAACCGAAAACAGGTGCTTTTGAGGATGGAGTCCGCAGGAAAGCAGAGAGGGCCAAATTGTCTGTGGCATTTGAAAGGGTTCCAGGAGGCAGTGAGAACCAGCATTACTTTTCCCCGCTGGCACCTTTGCTGTGGCAGCAAAAGCTGGACGTTTGTCTTTTTTGCTCCGGAGGTTGCCGAAAGCGAAAACAGGTGCTTTTGAGGATGGAGTCCGCAGGAAAGCAGAGAGGGCCAAATTGTCTGAGACATTTGAAGAGGTTCCAGGAGGCAGTGAGAACCAGCATTACTTTTCCCCGCTGGCACCTTTGCTGTGGCAGCAAAAGCTGGACGTTTGTCTTTTTTGCTCCGGAGGCTGCCGAAAGCGAAAACAGGTGCTTTTGAGGATGGAGTCCGCAGGAAAGCAGAGAGGGCCAAATTATCTGTGGCATTTGAAAGGGTTCCAGGAGGCAGTGAGAACCAGCATTACTTTTCCCCGCTGGCACCTTTGCTGTGGCAGCAAAAGTTGGACGTTTGTCTTTTTACCACCGGAGGGCGCTGAAAGTGAAAAAAGGCGCTTTTGAGGATAGAGTCCGCAGGAAAGCAGAGAGGGCCAAATTGTCTGTGGCATTTGAAAGGGTTCCAGGAGGCAGTGAGAACCAGCATTACTTTTCCCCGCTGGCACCTTTGCTGTGGCAGCAAAAGCTGGACGTTTGTCTTTTTTGCTCCGGAGGCTGCCGAAACCGAAAACAGGTGCTTTTGAGGATGGAGTCCGCAGGAAAGCAGAGAGGGCCAAATTGTCTGTGGCATTTGAAAGGGTTCCAGGAGGCAGTGAGAACCAGCATTACTTTTCCCCGCTGGCACCTTTGCTGTGGCAGCAAAAGCTGGACGTTTGTCTTTTTTGCTCCGGAGGTTGCCGAAAGCGAAAACAGGTGCTTTTGAGGATGGAGTCCGCAGGAAAGCAGAGAGGGCCAAATTGTCTGAGACATTTGAAGAGGTTCCAGGAGGCAGTGAGAACCAGCATTACTTTTCCCCGCTGGCACCTTTGCTGTGGCAGCAAAAGCTGGACGTTTGTCTTTTTTGCTCCGGAGGCTGCCGAAAGCGAAAACAGGTGCTTTTGAGGATGGAGTCCGCAGGAAAGCAGAGAGGGCCAAATTATCTGTGGCATTTGAAAGGGTTCCAGGAGGCAGTGAGAACCAGCATTACTTTTCCCCGCTGGCACCTTTGCTGTGGCAGCAAAAGTTGGACGTTTGTCTTTTTTGCTCCGGAGGCTGCCGAAAGCGAAAACAGGTGCTTTTGAGGATGGAGTCCGCAGGAAAGCAGAGAGGGACAAATTGTCTGTGGCATTTGAAAGGGTTCCAGGAGGCAGTGAGAACGAGCATTACTTTTCCCCGCTGGCACCTTTGTTGTGCCAGCAAAAGCTGGACGTTTGTCTTTTTTGCTCCGGAGGGCGCCGAAAGCGAAAATAGGTTCTTTTGAGGATGGAGTCCGAAGGAAAGCAGAGAGGGCCAAATTGTCTGGGGCATTTGAAAGGGTTCCAGGAGGCAGTGAGAACCAGCATTACTTTTCCCCGCTGGCACCTTTGCTGTGGCAGCAAAAGCTGGACGTTTGTCTTTTTTGCTCCGGAGGCTGCCGAAAGCGAAAACAGGTGCTTTTGAGGATGGAGTCCGCAGGAAAGCAGAGAGGGCCAAATTGTCTGTGGCATTTGAAAGGGTTCCAGTTGGCAGTGAGAACCAGCATTACTTTTCCCCGCTGGCACCTTTGCTGTGGCAGCAAAAGCTGGACGTTTGTCTTTTTTGCTCCGGAGGCTGCCGAAAGCGAAAACAGGTGCTTTTGAGGATGGAGTCCGCAGGAAAGCAGAGAGGGCCAAATTGTCTGTGGCATTTGAAAGGGTTCCAGGAGGCAGTGAGAACCAGCATTACTTTTCCCCGCTGGCACCTTTGCTGTGGCAGCAAAAGCTGGACGTTTGTCTTTTTTGCTCCGGAGGTTGCCGAAAGCAAAAATAGGTGCTTTTGAGGATGGAGTCCGCAGGAAAGCAGAGAGAGCCAAACTGTCTGGGGCATTTGAAGGAGTTCCAGGAGGCAGTGAGAACCAGCATTACTTTTCCCCGCTGGCACCTTTGCTGTGGCAGCAAAAGCTGGACGTTTGTCTTTTTTGCTCCGGAGGTTGCCGAAAGCGAAAATAGGTGCTTTTGAGGATGGAGTCCGCAGGAAAGCAGAGAGAGCCAAATT
The DNA here is from genome assembly GCF_965231255.1 of Vanellus vanellus. Lineage (NCBI taxonomy): Eukaryota > Metazoa > Chordata > Aves > Charadriiformes > Charadriidae > Vanellus > Vanellus vanellus. The sequence continues at coordinate 34,401 of NW_028128322.1, read as the reverse complement.
GTCTGTGGCATTTGAAGGAGTTCCAGGAGGCAGTGAGAACCAGCATTACTTTTCCCCGCTGGCACCTTTGCTGTGGCAGCAAAAGCTGGACGTTTGTCTTTTTTGCTCTGGAGGCTGCCGAAAGCGAAAACAGCTGCTTTTGAGGATGGAGTCCGCAGGAAAGCAGAGAGGGCCAAATTGTCTGTGGCATTTGAAAGGGTTCCAGGAGGCAGTGAGAACCAGCATTACTTTTCCCCGTTGGCACCTTTGCTGTGGCAGCAAAAGCTGGACGTTTGTCTTTTTTGCTCCGGAGGCTGCCGAAAGCGAAAATAGGTTCTTTTGAGGATGGAGTCCGCAGGAAAGCAGAGAGGGCCAAATTGTCTGTGGCATTTGAAAGGGTTCCAGGAGGCAGTGAGAACCAGCATTACTTTTCCCCGCTGGCACCTTTGCTGTGGCAGCAAAAGCTGGACGTTTGTCTTTTTTGCTCCGGAGGCTGCCGAAAGCGAAAACAGCTGCTTTTGAGGATGGAGTCCGCAGGAAAGCAGAGAGAGCCAAATTGTCTGGGGCATTTGAAGGAGTTCCAGGAGGCAGTGAGAACCAGCATTACTTTTCCCTGCTGGCACGTTTGCTGTGGCAGCAAAAGCTGGACGTTTGTCTTTTTTGCTCCGGAGGCTGCCGAAAGCGAAAACAGGTGCTTTTGAGGATGGAGTCCGCAGGAAAGCAGAGAGGGCCAAATTGTCTGGGGCATTTGAAAGGGTTCCAGGAGGCAGTGAGAACCAGCATTACTTTTCCCCGCTGCCACTTTGCTGTGGCAGCAAAAGCTGGACGTTTGTCTTTTTTGCTCCGGAGGTTGCCAAAAGCGAAAACAGGTGCTTTTGAGGATTGAGTCCGCAGGAAAGCAGAGAGGGCCAAATTGTCTGGGGCATTTGAAAGGGTTCCAGGAGGCAGTGAGAACCAGCATTACTTTTCCCCGCTGGCACCTTTGCTGTGGCAGCAAAAGCTGGACGTTTGTCTGTTTTGCTCCGGAGGTTGCCGAAAGCGAAAACAGCTGCTTTTGAGGATGGAGTCCGCAGCAAAGCAGAGAGGGCCAAATTGTCTGTGGCATTTGAAAGGGTTCCAGGAGGCAGTGAGAACCAGCATTACTTTTCCCCGCTGGCACCTTTGCTGTTGCAGCAAAAGCTGGACGTTTGTCTTTTTTGCTCCGGAGGTTGCCGAAAGCGAAAACAGGTGCTTTTGAGGATGGAGTCCGCAGGAAAGCAGAGAGGGCCAAATTGTCTGGGGCATTTGAAAGGGTTCCAGGAGGCAGTGAGAACCAGCATTACTTTTCCCCGCTGGCACCTTTGCTGTGGCAGCAAAAGCTGGACGTTTGTCTTTTTTGCTCCGGAGGGCGCCGAAAGCGAAAATAGGTTCTTTTGAGGATGGAGTCCGAAGGAAAGCAGAGAGGGCCAAATTGTCTGTGGCATTTGAAAGGGTTCCAGGAGGCAGTGAGAACCAGCATTACTTTTCCCCGCTGGCACCTTTGCTGTGGCAGCAAAAGCTGGACGTTTGTCTTTTTTGCTCCGGAGGCTGCCCAAAGCGAAAACAGGTGCTTTTGATGATGGAGTCCGCAGGAAAGCAGAGAGGGCCAAATTGTCTTTGGCATTTAAAGAGGTTCCAGGAGGCAGTGAGGACCAGCATTACTTTTCCCCGCTGGCACCTTTGCTGCGGCAGCAAAAGCTGGACGTTTGTCTTTTTACCACCGGAGAGCGCCGAAAGTGAAAAAAGGCGCTTTTGAGGATAGAGTCCGCAGGAAAGCAGAGAGGGCCAAATTGTCTGTGGCATTTGAAAGGGTTCCAGGAGGCAGTGAGAACCAGCATTACTTTTCCCCGCTGGCACCTTTGCTGTGGCAGCAAAAGCTGGACGTTTGTCTTTTTTGCTCCGGATCCTGCCCAAAGCGAAAACAGCTGCTTTTGAGGATGGAGTCCGCAGGAAAGCAGAGAGGGCCAAATTGTCTGTGGCATTTGAAAGGATTCCAGGAGGCAGTGAGAACCAGCATTACTTTTCCCCGCTGGCACCTTTGCTGTGGCAGCAAAAGCTGGACGTTTGTCTTTTTTGCTCCGGAGGGCGCCGAAAGCGAAAATAGGTTCTTTTGAGGATGGAGTCCGAAGGAAAGCAGAGAGGGCCAAATTGTCTGTGGCATTTGAAAGGGTTCCAGGAGGCAGTGAGAACCAGCATTACTTTTCCCCGCTGGCACCTTTGCTGTGGCAGCAAAAGCTGGACGTTTGTCTTTTTTGCTCCGGAGGCTGCCCAAAGCGAAAACAGGTGCTTTTGATGATGGAGTCCGCAGGAAAGCAGAGAGGGCCAAATTGTCTTTGGCATTTAAAGAGGTTCCAGGAGGCAGTGAGGACCAGCATTACTTTTCCCCGCTGGCACCTTTGCTGCGGCAGCAAAAGCTGGACGTTTGTCTTTTTACCACCGGAGGGCGCCGAAAGTGAAAAAAGGCGCTTTTGAGGATAGAGTCCGCAGGAAAGCAGAGAGGGCCAAATTGTCTGGGGCATTTGAAAGGGTTCCAGGAGGCAGTGAGAACCAGCATTACTTTTCCCCGCTGGCACCTTTGCTGTGGCAGCAAAAGCTGGACGTTTGTCTTTTTTGCTCCGGAGGCTGCCGAAAGCGAAAACAGCTGCTTTTGAGGATGGAGTCCGCAGGAAAGCAGAGAGGGCCAAATTGTCTGTGGCATTTGAAAGGGTTCCAGGAGGCAGTGAGAACCAGCATTACTTTTCCCCGCTGGCACCTTTGCTGTGGCAGCAAAAGCTGGACGTTTGTCTTTTTTGCTCCGGAGGCTGCCGAAAGCGAAAACAGGTGCTTTTGAGGATGGAGTCCGCAGGAAAGCAGAGAGGGCCAAATTGTCTGTGGCATTTGAAAGGGTTCCAGGAGGCAGTGAGAACCAGCATTACTTTTCCCCGCTGGTACCTTTGCTGTGGCAGCAAAAGCTGGACGTTTGTCTTTTTTGCTCCGGAGGTTGCCGAAAGCGAAAACAGGTGCTTTTGAGGATGGAGTCCGCAGGAAAGCAGAGAGGGCCAAATTGTCTGAGACATTTGAAGAGGTTCCAGGAGGCAGTGAGAACCAGCATTACTTTTCCCCGCTGGCACCTTTGCTGTGGCAGCAAAAGCTGGACGTTTGTCTTTTTTGCTCCGGAGGCTGCCGAAAGCGAAAACAGGTGCTTTTGAGGATGGAGTCCGCAGGAAAGCAGAGAGGGCCAAATTATCTGTGGCATTTGAAAGGGTTCCAGGAGGCAGTGAGAACCAGCATTACTTTTCCCCGCTGGCACCTTTGCTGTGGCAGCAAAAGTTGGACGTTTGTCTTTTTTGCTCCGGAGGCTGCCGAAAGCGAAAACAGGTGCTTTTGAGGATGGAGTCCGCAGGAAAGCAGAGAGGGACAAATTGTCTGTGGCATTTGAAAGGGTTCCAGGAGGCAGTGAGAACGAGCATTACTTTTCCCCGCTGGCACCTTTGTTGTGCCAGCAAAAGCTGGACGTTTGTCTTTTTTGCTCCGGAGGGCGCCGAAAGCGAAAATAGGTTCTTTTGAGGATGGAGTCCGAAGGAAAGCAGAGAGGGCCAAATTGTCTGGGGCATTTGAAAGGGTTCCAGGAGGCAGTGAGAACCAGCATTACTTTTCCCCGCTGGCACCTTTGCTGTGGCAGCAAAAGCTGGACGTTTGTCTTTTTTGCTCCGGAGGCTGCCGAAAGCGAAAACAGGTGCTTTTGAGGATGGAGTCCGCAGGAAAGCAGAGAGGGCCAAATTGTCTTTGGCATTTAAAGAGGTTCCAGGAGGCAGTGAGGACCAGCATTACTTTTCCCTGCTGGCACCTTTGCTGCGGCAGCAAAAGCTGGACGTTTGTCTTTTTACCACCGGAGGGCGCCGAAAGTGAAAAAAGGCGCTTTTGAGGATAGAGTCCGCAGGAAAGCAGAGAGGGCCAAATTGTCTGTGGCATTTGATAGGGTTCCAGGAGGCAGTGAGAACCAGCATTACTTTTCCCCGCTGGCACCTTTGCTGTGGCAGCAAAAGCTGGACGTTTGTCTTTTTTGCTCCGGAGGCTGCCGAAAGCGAAAACAGGTGCTTTTGAGGATGGAGTCCGCAGGAAAGCAGAGAGAGCCAAATTGTCTGGGGCATTTGAAGGAGTTCCAGGAGGCAGTGAGAACCAGCATTACTTTTCCCTGCTGGCACGTTTGCTGTGGCAGAAAAAGCTAGACGTTTGTCTTTTTTGCTCCGGAGGTTGCCGAAAGCGAAAACAGCTGCTTTTGAGGATGGAGTCCGCAGGAAAGCAGAGAGGGCCAAATTGTCTGGGGCATTTGAAAGGGTTCCAGGAGGCAGTGAGAACCAGCATTACTTTTCCCCGCTGGCACCTTTACTGTGGCAGCAAAAGCTGGACGTTTGTCTTTTTTGCTCCGGAGGTTGCCGAAAGCGAAAACAGGTGCTTTTGAGGATGGAGTCCGCAGGAAAGCAGAGAGGGCCAAATTGTCTGTGGCATTTGAAAGGGTTCCAGGAGGCAGTGAGAACCAGCATTACTTTTCCCCGCTGGCACCTTTGCTGTGGCAGCAAAAGCTGGACGTTTGTCTTTTTTGCTCCGGAGGCTGCCGAAAGCGAAAACAGGTGCTTTTGAGGATGGAGTCCGCAGGAAAGCAGAGAGGGCAAAATTGTCTGTGGCATTTGAAATGGTTCCAGGAGGCAGTGAGAACCAGCATTACTTTTCCCCGCTGGCACCTTTGCTGTGGCAGCAAAAGCTGGACGTTTGTCTTTTTTGCTCCGGAGGGCGCCGAAAGCGAAAATAGTTTCTTTTGAGGATGGAGTCCGAAGGAAAGCAGAGAGGGCCAAATTGTCTGTGGCATTTGAAAGGGTTCCAGGAGGCAGTGAGAACCAGCATTACTTTTCCCCGCTGGCACCTTTGCTGTGGCAGCAAAAGCTGGACGTTTGTCTTTTTTGCTCCGGAGGCTGCCGAAAGCGAAAACAGGTGCTTTTGAGGATGGAGTCCGCAGGAAAGCAGAGAGGGCCAAATTGTCTTTGGCATTTAAAGAGGTTCCAGGAGGCAGTGAGGACCAGCATTACTTTTCCCCGCTGGCACCTTTGCTGCGGCAGCAAAAGCTGGACGTTTGTCTTTTTACCACCGGAGGGCGCTGAAAGTGAAAAAAGGCGCTTTTGAGGATAGAGTCCGCAGGAAAGCAGAGAGGGCCAAATTGTCTGTGGCATTTGAAAGGGTTCCAGGAGGCAGTGAGAACCAGCATTACTTTTCCCCGCTGGCACCTTTGCTGTGGCAGCAAAAGCTGGACGTTTGTCTTTTTTGCTCCGGAGGCTGCCGAAACCGAAAACAGGTGCTTTTGAGGATGGAGTCCGCAGGAAAGCAGAGAGGGCCAAATTGTCTGTGGCATTTGAAAGGGTTCCAGGAGGCAGTGAGAACCAGCATTACTTTTCCCCGCTGGCACCTTTGCTGTGGCAGCAAAAGCTGGACGTTTGTCTTTTTTGCTCCGGAGGCTGCCGAAAGCGAAAACAGGTGCTTTTGAGGATGGAGTCCGCAGGAAAGCAGAGAGGGCCAAATTGTCTGAGACATTTGAAGAGGTTCCAGGAGGCAGTGAGAACCAGCATTACTTTTCCCCGCTGGCACCTTTGCTGTGGCAGCAAAAGCTGGACGTTTGTCTTTTTTGCTCCGGAGGCTGCCGAAAGCGAAAACAGGTGCTTTTGAGGATGGAGTCCGCAGGAAAGCAGAGAGGGCCAAATTATCTGTGGCATTTGAAAGGGTTCCAGGAGGCAGTGAGAACCAGCATTACTTTTCCCCGCTGGCACCTTTGCTGTGGCAGCAAAAGTTGGACGTTTGTCTTTTTACCACCGGAGGGCGCCGAAAGTGAAAAAAGGCGCTTTTGAGGATAGAGTCCGCAGGAAAGCAGAGAGGGCCAAATTGTCTGTGGCATTTGAAAGGGTTCCAGGAGGCAGTGAGAACCAGCATTACTTTTCCCCGCTGGCACCTTTGCTGTGGCAGCAAAAGCTGGACGTTTGTCTTTTTTGCTCCGGAGGCTGCCGAAACCGAAAACAGGTGCTTTTGAGGATGGAGTCCGCAGGAAAGCAGAGAGGGCCAAATTGTCTGTGGCATTTGAAAGGGTTCCAGGAGGCAGTGAGAACCAGCATTACTTTTCCCCGCTGGCACCTTTGCTGTGGCAGCAAAAGCTGGACGTTTGTCTTTTTTGCTCCGGAGGCTGCCGAAAGCGAAAACAGGTGCTTTTGAGGATGGAGTCCGCAGGAAAGCAGAGAGGGCCAAATTGTCTGTGGCATTTGAAAGGGTTCCAGGAGGCAGTGAGAACCAGCATTACTTTTCCCCGCTGGCACCTTTGCTGTGGCAGCAAAAGCTGGACGTTTGTCTTTTTTGCTCCGGAGGTTGCCGAAAGCGAAAACAGGTGCTTTTGAGGATGGAGTCCGCAGGAAAGCAGAGAGGGCCAAATTGTCTGAGACATTTGAAGAGGTTCCAGGAGGCAGTGAGAACCAGCATTACTTTTCCCCGCTGGCACCTTTGCTGTGGCAGCAAAAGCTGGACGTTTGTCTTTTTTGCTCCGGAGGCTGCCGAAAGCGAAAACAGGTGCTTTTGAGGATGGAGTCCGCAGGAAAGCAGAGAGGGCCAAATTATCTGTGGCATTTGAAAGGGTTCCAGGAGGCAGTGAGAACCAGCATTACTTTTCCCCGCTGGCACCTTTGCTGTGGCAGCAAAAGTTGGACGTTTGTCTTTTTTGCTCCGGAGGCTGCCGAAAGCGAAAACAGGTGCTTTTGAGGATGGAGTCCGCAGGAAAGCAGAGAGGGACAAATTGTCTGTGGCATTTGAAAGGGTTCCAGGAGGCAGTGAGAACGAGCATTACTTTTCCCCGCTGGCACCTTTGTTGTGCCAGCAAAAGCTGGACGTTTGTCTTTTTTGCTCCGGAGGGCGCCGAAAGCGAAAATAGGTTCTTTTGAGGATGGAGTCCGAAGGAAAGCAGAGAGGGCCAAATTGTCTGGGGCATTTGAAAGGGTTCCAGGAGGCAGTGAGAACCAGCATTACTTTTCCCCGCTGGCACCTTTGCTGTGGCAGCAAAAGCTGGACGTTTGTCTTTTTTGCTCCGGAGGCTGCCGAAAGCGAAAACAGGTGCTTTTGAGGATGGAGTCCGCAGGAAAGCAGAGAGGGCCAAATTGTCTTTGGCATTTAAAGAGGTTCCAGGAGGCAGTGAGGACCAGCATTACTTTTCCCTGATGGCACCTTTGCTGCGGCAGCAAAAGCTGGACGTTTGTCTTTTTTGCTCCGGAGGCTGCCGAAAGCGAAAACAGGTGCTTTTGAGGATGGAGTCCGCAGGAAAGCAGAGAGGGCCAAATTGTCTGTGGCATTTGAAAGGGTTCCAGTTGGCAGTGAGAACCAGCATTACTTTTCCCCGCTGGCACCTTTGCTGTGGCAGCAAAAGCTGGACGTTTGTCTTTTTTGCTCCGGAGGCTGCCGAAAGCGAAAACAGGTGCTTTTGAGGATGGAGTCCGCAGGAAAGCAGAGAGGGCCAAATTGTCTGGGGCATTTGAAAGGGTTCCAGGAGGCAGTGAGAACCAGCATTACTTTTCCCCGCTGGCACCTTTGCTGTGGCAGCAAAAGCTGGACGTTTGTCTTTTTTGCTCCGGAGGTTGCCGAAAGCAAAAATAGGTGCTTTTGAGGATGGAGTCCGCAGGAAAGCAGAGAGAGCCAAACTGTCTGGGGCATTTGAAGGAGTTCCAGGAGGCAGTGAGAACCAGCATTACTTTTCCCCGCTGGCACCTTTGCTGTGGCAGCAAAAGCTGGACGTTTGTCTTTTTTGCTCCGGAGGTTGCCGAAAGCGAAAATAGGTGCTTTTGAGGATGGAGTCCGCAGGAAAGCAGAGAGAGCCAAATTGTCTGTGGCATTTGAAGGAGTTCCAGGAGGCAGTGAGAACCAGCATTACTTTTCCCCGCTGGCACCTTTGCTGTGGCAGCAAAAGCTGGACGTTTGTCTTTTTTGCTCTGGAGGCTGCCGAAAGCGAAAACAGCTGCTTTTGAGGATGGAGTCCGCAGGAAAGCAGAGAGGGCCAAATTGTCTGTGGCATTTGAAAGGGTTCCAGGAGGCAGTGAGAACCAGCATTACTTTTCCCCGTTGGCACCTTTGCTGTGGCAGCAAAAGCTGGACGTTTGTCTTTTTTGCTCCGGAGGCTGCCGAAAGCGAAAATAGGTTCTTTTGAGGATGGAGTCCGCAGGAAAGCAGAGAGGGCCAAATTGTCTGTGGCATTTGAAAGGGTTCCAGGAGGCAGTGAGAACGAGCATTACTTTTCCCCGCTGGCACCTTTGCTGTGGCAGCAAAAGCTGGACGTTTGTCTTTTTTGCTCCGGAGGCTGCCGAAAGCGAAAACAGCTGCTTTTGAGGATGGAGTCCGCAGGAAAGCAGAGAGAGCCAAATTGTCTGGGGCATTTGAAGGAGTTCCAGGAGGCAGTGAGAACCAGCATTACTTTTCCCCGCTGGCACTTTTGCTGTGGCAGCAAAAGCTGGACTTTTGTCTTTTTTGCTCCGGAGGTTGCCGAAAGCGAAAATAGGTGCTTTTGAGGATGGAGTCCGCAGGAAAGCAGAGAGGGCCAAATTGTCTGTGGCATTTGAAAGGGTTCCAGGAGGCAGTGAGAACCAGCATTACTTTTCCCCGCTGGCACCTTTGCTGTGGCAGCAAAAGTTGGACGTTTGTCTTTTTTGCTCCGGAGGCTGCCGAAAGCGAAAACAGGTGCTTTTGAGGATGGAGTCCGCAGGAAAGCAGAGAGGGACAAATTGTCTGTGGCATTTGAAAGGGTTCCAGGAGGCAGTGAGAACGAGCATTACTTTTCCCCGCTGGCACCTTTGTTGTGCCAGCAAAAGCTGGACGTTTGTCTTTTTTGCTCCAGAGGGCGCCGAAAGCGAAAATAGGTTCTTTTGAGGATGGAGTCCGAAGGAAAGCAGAGAGGGCCAAATTGTCTGGGGCATTTGAAAGGGTTCCAGGAGGCAGTGAGAACCAGCATTACTTTTCCCCGCTGGCACCTTTGCTGTGGCAGCAAAAGCTGGACGTTTGTCTTTTTTGCTCCGGAGGCTGCCGAAAGCGAAAACAGCTGCTTTTGAGGATGGAGTCCGCAGGAAAGCAGAGAGAGCCAAATTGTCTGGGGCATTTGAAGGAGTTCCAGGAGGCAGTGAGAACCAGCATTACTTTTCCCCGCTGGCACTTTTGCTGTGGCAGCAAAAGCTGGACTTTTGTCTTTTTTGCTCCGGAGGTTGCCGAAAGCGAAAATAGGTGCTTTTGAGGATGGAGTCCGCAGGAAAGCAGAGAGGGCCAAATTGTCTGTGGCATTTGAAAGGGTTCCAGGAGGCAGTGAGAACCAGCATTACTTTTCCCCGCTGGCACCTTTGCTGTGGCAGCAAAAGTTGGACGTTTGTCTTTTTTGCTCCGGAGGCTGCCGAAAGCGAAAACAGGTGCTTTTGAGGATGGAGTCCGCAGGAAAGCAGAGAGGGACAAATTGTCTGTGGCATTTGAAAGGGTTCCAGGAGGCAGTGAGAACGAGCATTACTTTTCCCCGCTGGCACCTTTGTTGTGCCAGCAAAAGCTGGACGTTTGTCTTTTTTGCTCCGGAGGGCGCCGAAAGCGAAAATAGGTTCTTTTGAGGATGGAGTCCGAAGGAAAGCAGAGAGGGCCAAATTGTCTGGGGCATTTGAAAGGGTTCCAGGAGGCAGTGAGAACCAGCATTACTTTTCCCCGCTGGCACCTTTGCTGTGGCAGCAAAAGCTGGACGTTTGTCTTTTTTGCTCCGGAGGCTGCCGAAAGCGAAAACAGGTGCTTTTGAGGATGGAGTCCGCAGGAAAGCAGAGAGGGCCAAATTGTCTTTGGCATTTAAAGAGGTTCCAGGAGGCAGTGAGGACCAGCATTACTTTTCCCTGATGGCACCTTTGCTGCGGCAGCAAAAGCTGGACGTTTGTCTTTTTACCACCGGAGGGCGCCGAAAGTGAAAAAAGGCGCTTTTGAGGATAGAGTCCGCAGGAAAGCAGAGAGGGCCAAATTGTCTGTGGCATTTGATAGGGTTCCAGGAGGCAGTGAGAACCAGCATTACTTTTCCCCGCTGGCACCTTTGCTGTGGCAGCAAAAGCTGGACGTTTGTCTTTTTTGCTCCGGAGGCTGCCGAAAGCGAAAACAGGTGCTTTTGAGGATGGAGTCCGCAGGAAAGCAGAGAGAGCCAAATTGTCTGGGGCATTTGAAGGAGTTCCAGGAGGCAGTGAGAACCAGCATTACTTTTCCCTGCTGGCACGTTTGCTGTGGCAGAAAAAGCTAGACGTTTGTCTTTTTTGCTCCGGAGGTTGCCGAAAGCGAAAACAGCTGCTTTTGAGGATGGAGTCCGCAGGAAAGCAGAGAGGGCCAAATTGTCTGGGGCATTTGAAAGGGTTCCAGGAGGCAGTGAGAACCAGCATTACTTTTCCCCGCTGGCACCTTTACTGTGGCAGCAAAAGCTGGACGTTTGTCTTTTTTGCTCCGGAGGTTGCCGAAAGCGAAAACAGGTGCTTTTGAGGATGGAGTCCGCAGGAAAGCAGAGAGGGCCAAATTGTCTGTGGCATTTGAAAGGGTTCCAGGAGGCAGTGAGAACCAGCATTACTTTTCCCCGCTGGCACCTTTGCTGTGGCAGCAAAAGCTGGACGTTTGTCTTTTTTGCTCCGGAGGCTGCCGAAAGCGAAAACAGGTGCTTTTGAGGATGGAGTCCGCAGGAAAGCAGAGAGGGCCAAATTGTCTGTGGCATTTGAAATGGTTCCAGGAGGCAGTGAGAACCAGCATTACTTTTCCCCGCTGGCACCTTTGCTGTGGCAGCAAAAGCTGGACGTTTGTCTTTTTTGCTCCGGAGGGCGCCGAAAGCGAAAATAGGTTCTTTTGAGGATGGAGTCCGAAGGAAAGCAGAGAGGGCCAAATTGTCTGTGGCATTTGAAAGGGTTCCAGGAGGCAGTGAGAACCAGCATTACTTTTCCCCGCTGGCACCTTTGCTGTGGCAGCAAAAGCTGGACGTTTGTCTTTTTTGCTCCGGAGGCTGCCGAAAGCGAAAACAGGTGCTTTTGAGGATGGAGTCCGCAGGAAAGCAGAGAGGGCCAAATTGTCTTTGGCATTTAAAGAGGTTCCAGGAGGCAGTGAGGACCAGCATTACTTTTCCCCGCTGGCACCTTTGCTGCGGCAGCAAAAGCTGGACGTTTGTCTTTTTACCACCGGAGGGCGCTGAAAGTGAAAAAAGGCGCTTTTGAGGATAGAGTCCGCAGGAAAGCAGAGAGGGCCAAATTGTCTGTGGCATTTGAAAGGGTTCCAGGAGGCAGTGAGAACCAGCATTACTTTTCCCCGCTGGCACCTTTGCTGTGGCAGCAAAAGCTGGACGTTTGTCTTTTTTGCTCCGGAGGCTGCCGAAACCGAAAACAGGTGCTTTTGAGGATGGAGTCCGCAGGAAAGCAGAGAGGGCCAAATTGTCTGTGGCATTTGAAAGGGTTCCAGGAGGCAGTGAGAACCAGCATTACTTTTCCCCGCTGGCACCTTTGCTGTGGCAGCAAAAGCTGGACGTTTGTCTTTTTTGCTCCGGAGGTTGCCGAAAGCGAAAACAGGTGCTTTTGAGGATGGAGTCCGCAGGAAAGCAGAGAGGGCCAAATTGTCTGAGACATTTGAAGAGGTTCCAGGAGGCAGTGAGAACCAGCATTACTTTTCCCCGCTGGCACCTTTGCTGTGGCAGCAAAAGCTGGACGTTTGTCTTTTTTGCTCCGGAGGCTGCCGAAAGCGAAAACAGGTGCTTTTGAGGATGGAGTCCGCAGGAAAGCAGAGAGGGCCAAATTATCTGTGGCATTTGAAAGGGTTCCAGGAGGCAGTGAGAACCAGCATTACTTTTCCCCGCTGGCACCTTTGCTGTGGCAGCAAAAGTTGGACGTTTGTCTTTTTACCACCGGAGGGCGCTGAAAGTGAAAAAAGGCGCTTTTGAGGATAGAGTCCGCAGGAAAGCAGAGAGGGCCAAATTGTCTGTGGCATTTGAAAGGGTTCCAGGAGGCAGTGAGAACCAGCATTACTTTTCCCCGCTGGCACCTTTGCTGTGGCAGCAAAAGCTGGACGTTTGTCTTTTTTGCTCCGGAGGCTGCCGAAACCGAAAACAGGTGCTTTTGAGGATGGAGTCCGCAGGAAAGCAGAGAGGGCCAAATTGTCTGTGGCATTTGAAAGGGTTCCAGGAGGCAGTGAGAACCAGCATTACTTTTCCCCGCTGGCACCTTTGCTGTGGCAGCAAAAGCTGGACGTTTGTCTTTTTTGCTCCGGAGGCTGCCGAAAGCGAAAACAGGTGCTTTTGAGGATGGAGTCCGCAGGAAAGCAGAGAGGGCCAAATTGTCTGGGGCATTTGAAAGGGTTCCAGGAGGCAGTGAGAACCAGCATTACTTTTCCCCGCTGGCACCTTTGCTGTGGCAGCAAAAGCTGGACGTTTGTCTTTTTTGCTCCGGAGGCTGCCGAAAGCGAAAACAGGTGCTTTTGAGGATGGAGTCCGCAGGAAAGCAGAGAGGGCCAAATTGTCTGAGACATTTGAAGAGGTTCCAGGAGGCAGTGAGAACCAGCATTACTTTTCCCCGCTGGCACCTTTGCTGTGGCAGCAAAAGCTGGACGTTTGTCTTTTTTGCTCCGGAGGCTGCCGAAAGCGAAAACAGGTGCTTTTGAGGATGGAGTCCGCAGGAAAGCAGAGAGGGACAAATTGTCTGTGGCATTTGAAAGGGTTCCAGGAGGCAGTGAGAACGAGCATTACTTTTCCCCGCTGGCACCTTTGTTGTGCCAGCAAAAGCTGGACGTTTGTCTTTTTTGCTCCGGAGGCTGCCGAAAGCGAAAACAGCTGCTTTTGAGGATGGAGTCCGCAGGAAAGCAGAGAGGGCCAAATTGTCTTTGGCATTTAAAGAGGTTCCAGGAGGCAGTGAGGACCAGCATTACTTTTCCCTGATGGCACCTTTGCTGCGGCAGCAAAAGCTGGACGTTTGTCTTTTTTGCTCCGGAGGCTGCCGAAAGCGAAAACAGGTGCTTTTGAGGATGGAGTCCGCAGGAAAGCAGAGAGGGCCAAATTGTCTGTGGCATTTGAAAGGGTTCCAGTTGGCAGTGAGAACCAGCATTACTTTTCCCCGCTGGCACCTTTGCTGTGGCAGCAAAAGCTGGACGTTTGTCTTTTTTGCTCCGGAGGCTGCCGAAAGCGAAAACAGGTGCTTTTGAGGATGGAGTCCGCAGGAAAGCAGAGAGGGCCAAATTGTCTGTGGCATTTGAAAGGGTTCCAGGAGGCAGTGAGAACCAGCATTACTTTTCCCCGCTGGCACCTTTGCTGTGGCAGCAAAAGCTGGACGTTTGTCTTTTTTGCTCCGGAGGTTGCCGAAAGCAAAAATAGGTGCTTTTGAGGATGGAGTCCGCAGGAAAGCAGAGAGAGCCAAACTGTCTGGGGCATTTGAAGGAGTTCCAGGAGGCAGTGAGAACCAGCATTACTTTTCCCCGCTGGCACCTTTGCTGTGGCAGCAAAAGCTGGACGTTTGTCTTTTTTGCTCCGGAGGTTGCCGAAAGCGAAAATAGGTGCTTTTGAGGATGGAGTCCGCAGGAAAGCAGAGAGAGCCAAATTGTCTGTGGCATTTGAAGGAGTTCCAGGAGGCAGTGAGAACCAGCATTACTTTTCCCCGCTGGCACCTTTGCTGTGGCAGCAAAAGCTGGACGTTTGTCTTTTTTGCTCTGGAGGCTGCCGAAAGCGAAAACAGGTGCTTTTGAGGATGGAGTCCGCAGGAAAGCAGAGAGGGCCAAATTGTCTGTGGCATTTGAAAGGGTTCCAGGAGGCAGTGAGAACCAGCATTACTTTTCCCCGTTGGCACCTTTGCTGTGGCAGCAAAAGCTGGACGTTTGTCTTTTTTGCTCCGGAGGCTGCCGAAAGCGAAAATAGGTTCTTTTGAGGATGGAGTCCGCAGGAAAGCAGAGAGGGCCAAATTGTCTGTGGCATTTGAAAGGGTTCCAGGAGGCAGTGAGAACCAGCATTACTTTTCCCCGCTGGCACCTTTGCTGTGGCAGCAAAAGCTGGACGTTTGTCTTTTTTGCTCCGGAGGCTGCCGAAAGCGAAAACAGCTGCTTTTGAGGATGGAGTCCGCAGGAAAGCAGAGAGAGCCAAATTGTCTGGGGCATTTGAAGGAGTTCCAGGAGGCAGTGAGAACCAGCATTACTTTTCCCCGCTGGCACTTTTGCTGTGGCAGCAAAAGCTGGACGTTTGTCTTTTTTGCTCCGGAGGTTGCCGAAAGCGAAAATAGGTGCTTTTGAGGATGGAGTCCGCAGGAAAGCAGAGAGGGCCAAATTGTCTGTGGCATTTGAAAGGGTTCCAGGAGGCAGTGAGAACCAGCATTACTTTTCCCCGTTGGCACCTTTGCTGTGGCAGCAAAAGCTGGACGTTTGTCTTTTTTGCTCCGGAGGCTGCCGAAAGCGAAAATAGGTTCTTTTGAGGATGGAGTCCGCAGCAAAGCAGAGAGGGCCAAATTGTCTGTGGCATTTGAAAGGGTTCCAGGAGGCAGTGAGAACCAGCATTACTTTTCCCCGCTGGCACCTTTGCTGTGGCAGCAAAAGCTGGACGTTTGTCTTTTTTGCTCCGGAGGTTGCCGAAAGCGAAAACAGCTGCTTTTGAGGATGGAGTCCGCAGGAAAGCAGAGAGGGCCAAAGGCATTTGAAAGGGTTCCAGGAGGCAGTGAGAACCAGCATTACTTTTCCCCGCTGGCACCTTTGCTGTGGCAGCAAAAGCTGGACGTTTGTCTTTTTTGCTCCGGAGGCTGCCGAAAGCGAAAACAGGTGCTTTTGAGGATGGAGTCCGCAGGAAAGCAGAGAGGGCCAAATTGTCTGGGGCATTTGAAAGGGTTCCAGGAGGCAGTGAGAACCAGCATTACTTTTCCCCGCTGGCACCTTTGCTGTGGCAGCAAAAGCTGGACGTTTGTCTTTTTTGCTCCGGAGGGCGCCGAAAGCGAAAATAGGTTCTTTTGAGGATGGAGTCCGCAGGAAAGCAGAGAGGGCCAAATTGTCTGTGGCATTTGAAAGGGTTCCAGGAGGCAGTGAGAACCAGCATTACTTTTCCCCGCTGGCACCTTTGCTGTGGCAGCAAAAGCTGGATGTTTGTCTTTTTTGCTCCGGAGGCTGCCGAAAGCGAAAACAGGTGCTTTTGAGGATGGAGTCCGCAGGAAAGCAGAGAGGGCCAAATTGTCTTTGGCATTTAAAGAGGTTCCAGGAGGCAGTGAGGACCAGCATTACTTTTCCCCGCTGGCACCTTTGCTGCGGCAGCAAAAGCTGGACGTTTGTCTTTTTACCACCGGAGGGCGCCGAAAGTGAAAAAAGGCGCTTTTGAGGATAGAGTCCGCAGGAAAGCAGAGAGGGCCAAATTGTCTGTGGCATTTGAAAGGGTTCCAGGAGGCAGTGAGAACCAGCATTACTTTTCCCCGCTGGCACCTTTGCTGTGGCAGCAAAAGCTGGACGTTTGTCTTTTTTGCTCCGGAGGCTGCCGAAAGCGAAAACAGGTGCTTTTGAGGATGGAGTCCGCAGGAAAGCAGAGAGGGCCAAATTGTCTGTGGCATTTGAAAGGGTTCCAGGAGGCAGTGAGAACCAGCATTACTTTTCCCCGCTGGCACCTTTGCTGTGGCAGCAAAAGCTGGACGTTTGTCTTTTTTGCTCCGGAGGTTGCCGAAAGCGAAAACAGGTGCTTTTGAGGATGGAGTCCGCAGGAAAGCAGAGAGGGCCAAATTGTCTGTGGCATTTGAAAGGGTTCCAGGAGGCAGTGAGAACCAGCATTACTTTTCCCCGGTGGCACCTTTGCTGTGGCAGCAAAAGCTGGACGTTTGTCTTTTTTGCTCCGGAGGCTGCCGAAAGCGAAAATAGGTTCTTTTGAGGATGGAGTCCGCAGGAAAGCAGAGAGGGCCAAATTGTCTGTGGCATTTGAAAGGGTTCCAGGAGGCAGTGAGAACCAGCATTACTTTTCCCCGCTGGCACCTTTGCTGTGGCAGCAAAAGCTGGACGTTTGTCTTTTTTGCTCCGGAGGCTGCCGAAAGCGAAAACAGGTGCTTTTGAGGATGGAGTCCGCAGGAAAGCAGAGAGAGCCAAATTGTCTGAGACATTTGAAGGAGTTCCAGGAGGCAGTGAGAACCAGCATTACTTTTCCCTGCTGGCACGTTTGCTGTGGCAGCAAAAGCTAGACGTTTGTCTTTTTTGCTCCGGGGGTTGCCGAAAGCGAAAACAGGTGCTTTTGAGGATGGAGTCCGCAGGAAAGCAGAGAGGGCCAAATTGTCTGGGGCATTTGAAAGGGTTCCAGGAGGCAGTGAGAAGCAGCATTACTTTTCCCCGCTGGCACCTTTGCTGTGGCAGCAAAAGCTGGACGTTTGTCTTTTTTGCTCCGGAGGTTGCCAAAAGCGAAAACAGGTGCTTTTGAGGATGGAGTCCGCAGGAAAGCAGAGAGGGCCAAATTGTCTGTGGCATTTGAAAGGGTTCCAGGAGGCAGTGAGAACCAGCATTACTTTTCCCCGCTGGCACCTTTGCTGTGGCAGCAAAAGCTGGACGTTTGTCTTTTTTGCTCCGGAGGCTGCCGAAAGCGAAAACAGCTGCTTTTGAGGATGGAGTCCGCAGCAAAGCAGAGAGGGCCAAATTGTCTGTGGCATTTGAAAGGGTTCCAGGAGGCAGTGAGAACCAGCATTACTTTTCCCCGCTGGCACCTTTGCTGTGGCAGCAAAAGCTGGACGTTTGTCTTTTTTGCTCCGGAGGTTGCCGAAAGCGAAAACAGGTGCTTTTGAGGATGGAGTCCGCAGGAAAGCAGAGAGGGCCAAATTGTCTGGGGCATTTGAAAGGGTTCCAGGAGGCAGTGAGAACCAGCATTACTTTTCCCCGCTGGCACCTTTGCTGTGGCAGCAAAAGCTGGACGTTTGTCTTTTTTGCTCCGGAGGCTGCCGAAAGCGAAAACAGGTGCTTTTGAGGATGGAGTCCGCAGGAAAGCAGAGAGGGCCAAATTGTCTGTGGCATTTGAAAGGGTTCCAGGAGGCAGTGAGAACCAGCATTACTTTTCCCCGCTGGCACCTTTGCTGTGGCAGCAAAAGCTGGACGTTTGTCTTTTTTGCTCCGGAGGGCGCCGAAAGCGAAAATAGGTTCTTTTGAGGATGGAGTCCGCAGGAAAGCAGAGAGGGCCAAATTGTCTGTGGCATTTGAAAGGGTTCCAGGAGGCAGTGAGAACCAGCATTACTTTTCCCCGCTGGCACCTTTGCTGTGGCAGCAAAAGCTGGACGTTTGTCTTTTTTGCTCCGGAGGCTGCCGAAAGCGAAAACAGGTGCTTTTGAGGATGGAGTCCGCAGGAAAGCAGAGAGGGCCAAATTGTCTTTGGCATTTAAAGAGGTTCCAGGAGGCAGTGAGGACCAGCATTACTTTTCCCCGCTGGCACCTTTGCTGCGGCAGCAAAAGCTGGACGTTTGTCTTTTTACCACCGGAGGGCGCCGAAAGTGAAAAAAGGCGCTTTTGAGGATAGAGTCCGCAGGAAAGCAGAGAGGGCCAAATTGTCTGTGGCATTTGAAAGGGTTCCAGGAGGCAGTGAGAACCAGCATTACTTTTCCCCGCTGGCACCTTTGCTGTGGCAGCAAAAGCTGGACGTTTGTCTTTTTTGCTCCGGAGGCTGCCGAAAGCGAAAACAGGTGCTTTTGAGGATGGAGTCCGCAGGAAAGCAGAGAGGGCCAAATTGTCTGTGGCATTTGAAAGGGTTCCAGGAGGCAGTGAGAACCAGCATTACTTTTCCCCGCTGGCACCTTTGCTGTGGCAGCAAAAGCTGGACGTTTGTCTTTTTTGCTCCGGAGGTTGCCGAAAGCGAAAACAGGTGCTTTTGAGGATGGAGTCCGCAGGAAAGCAGAGAGGGCCAAATTGTCTGTGGCATTTGAAGAGGTTCCAGGAGGCAGTGAGAACCAGCATTACTTTTCCCCGCTGGCACCTTTGCTGTGGCAGCAAAAGCTGGACGTTTGTCTTTTTTGCTCCGGAGGCTGCCGAAAGCGAAAACAGGTGCTTTTGAGGATGGAGTCCGCAGGAAAGCAGAGAGGGCCAAATTGTCTGTGGCATTTGAAAGGGTTCCAGGAGGCAGTGAGAACCAGCATTACTTTTCCCCGCTGGCACCTTTGCTGTGGCAGCAAAAGCTGGACGTTTGTCTTTTTTGCTCCGGAGGCTGCCGAAAGCGAAAACAGCTGCTTTTGAGGATGGAGTCCGCAGGAAAGCAGAGAGGGCCAAATTGTCTGTGGCATTTGAAGAAATTCCAGGAGGCAGTGAGAACCAGCATTACTTTTCCCCGCTGGTACCTTTGCTGTGGCAGCAAAAGCTGGACGTTTGTCTTTTTTGCTCCGGAGGGCGCCGAAAGCAAAAATAGGTTCTTTTAAGGATGGAGTCCGCAGGAAAGCAGAGAGGGCCAAATTGTCTGTGGCATTTGAAAGGGTTCCAGGAGGCAGTGAGAACCAGCATTACTTTTCCCCGCTGGTACCTTTGCTGTGGCAGCAAAAGCTGGACGTTTGTCTTTTTTGCTCCGGAGGTTGCTGAAAGCGAAAACAGGTGCTTTTGAGGATGGAGTCCGCAGGAAAGCAGAGAGGGCCAAATTGTCTGAGACATTTGAAGAGGTTCCAGGAGGCAGTGAGAACCAGCATTACTTTTCCCCGCTGGCACCTTTGCTGTGGCAGCAAAAGCTGGACGTTTGTCTTTTTTGCTCCGGAGGCTGCCGAAAACGAAAACAGGTGCTTTTGAGGATGGAGTCCCAAGGAAAGCAGAGAGGGCCAAATTGTCTGGGGCATTTGAAAGGGTTCCAGGAGGCAGTGAGAACCAGCATTACTTTTCCCCGCTGGCACCTTTGCTGTGGCAGCAAAAGTTGGACGTTTGTCTTTTTTGCTCCGGAGGCTGCCGAAAGCGAAAACAGCTGCTTTTGAGGATGGAGTCCGCAGGGAAGCAGAGAGGGCCAAATTGTCTGGGGCATTTGAAAGGGTTCCAGGAGGCAGTGAGAACCAGCATTACTTTTCCCCGCTGGCACCTTTGCTGTGGCAGCAAAAGCTAGACGTTTTTCTTTTTTGCTCCGGAGGTTGCCGAAAGCGAAAACAGGTGCTTTTGAGGATGGAGTCCGCAGGAAAGCAGAGAGGGCCAAATTGTCTGGGGCATTTGAAAGGGTTCCAGGAGGCAGTGAGAACCAGCATTACTTTTCCCCGCTGGCACCTTTGCTGTGGCAGCAAAAGCTAGACGTTTTTCTTTTTTGCTCCGGAGGTTGCCGAAAGCGAAAACAGGTGCTTTTGAGGATGGAGTCCGCAGGAAAGCAGAGAGGGCCAAATTGTCTGGGGCATTTGAAAGGGTTCCAGGAGGCAGTGAGAACCAGCATTACTTTTCCCCGCTGGCACCTTTGCTGTGGCAGCAAAAGCTAGACGTTTTTCTTTTTTGCTCCGGAGGTTGCCGAAAGCGAAAACAGGTGCTTTTGAGGATGGAGTCCCAAGGAAAGCAGAGAGGGCCAAATTGTCTGGGGCATTTGAAAGGGTTCCAGGAGGCAGTGAGAACCAGCATTACTTTTCCCCGCTGGCACCTTTGCTGTGGCAGCAAAAGCTGGACGTTTGTCTTTTTTGCTCCGGAGGCTGCCGAAAGCGAAAACAGGTGCTTTTGAGGATGGAGTCCGCAGGAAAGCAGAGAGGGCCAAATTGTCTGTGGCATTTGAAAGGGTTCCAGGAGGCAGTGAGAACCAGCATTACTTTTCCCCGCTGGCACCTTTGCTGTGGCAGCAAAAGCTGGACGTTTGTCTTTTTTGCTCCGGAGGCTGCCGAAAGCGAAAACAGGTGCTTTTGAGGATGGAGTCCGCAGGAAAGCAGAGAGGGCCAAATTGTCTTTGGCATTTAAAGAGGTTCCAGGAGGCAGTGAGGACCAGCATTACTTTTCCCCGCTGGCACCTTTGCTGCGGCAGCAAAAGCTGGACGTTTGTCTTTTTACCACCGGAGGGCGCCGAAAGTGAAAAAAGGCGCTTTTGAGGATAGAGTCCGCAGGAAAGCAGAGAGGGCCAAATTGTCTGTGGCATTTGAAAGGGTTCCAGGAGGCAGTGAGAACCAGCATTACTTTTCCCCGCTGGCACCTTTGCTGTGGCAGCAAAAGCTGGACGTTTGTCTTTTTTGCTCCGGAGGCTGCCGAAAGCGAAAACAGGTGCTTTTGAGGATGGAGTCCGCAGGAAAGCAGAGAGGGCCAAATTGTCTGTGGCATTTGAAAGGGTTCCAGGAGGCAGTGAGAACCAGCATTACTTTTCCCCGCTGGCACCTTTGCTGTGGCAGCAAAAGCTGGACGTTTGTCTTTTTTGCTCCGGAGGTTGCCGAAAGCGAAAACAGGTGCTTTTGAGGATGGAGTCCGCAGGAAAGCAGAGAGGGCCAAATTGTCTGTGGCATTTGAAGAGGTTCCAGGAGGCAGTGAGAACCAGCATTACTTTTCCCCGCTGGCACCTTTGCTGTGGCAGCAAAAGCTGGACGTTTGTCTTTTTTGCTCCGGAGGCTGCCGAAAGCGAAAACAGGTGCTTTTGAGGATGGAGTCCGCAGGAAAGCAGAGAGGGCCAAATTGTCTGTGGCATTTGAAAGGGTTCCAGGAGGCAGTGAGAACCAGCATTACTTTTCCCCGCTGGCACCTTTGCTGTGGCAGCAAAAGCTGGACGTTTGTCTTTTTTGCTCCGGAGGCTGCCGAAAGCGAAAACAGCTGCTTTTGAGGATGGAGTCCGCAGGAAAGCAGAGAGGGCCAAATTGTCTGTGGCATTTGAAGAAATTCCAGGAGGCAGTGAGAACCAGCATTACTTTTCCCCGCTGGTACCTTTGCTGTGGCAGCAAAAGCTGGACGTTTGTCTTTTTTGCTCCGGAGGGCGCCGAAAGCAAAAATAGGTTCTTTTGAGGATGGAGTCCGCAGGAAAGCAGAGAGGGCCAAATTGTCTGTGGCATTTGAAAGGGTTCCAGGAGGCAGTGAGAACCAGCATTACTTTTCCCCGCTGGTACCTTTGCTGTGGCAGCAAAAGCTGGACGTTTGTCTTTTTTGCTCCGGAGGTTGCTGAAAGCGAAAACAGGTGCTTTTGAGGATGGAGTCCGCAGGAAAGCAGAGAGGGCCAAATTGTCTGAGACATTTGAAGAGGTTCCAGGAGGCAGTGAGAACCAGCATTACTTTTCCCCGCTGGCACCTTTGCTGTGGCAGCAAAAGCTGGACGTTTGTCTTTTTTGCTCCGGAGGCTGCCGAAAACGAAAACAGGTGCTTTTGAGGATGGAGTCCCAAGGAAAGCAGAGAGGGCCAAATTGTCTGGGGCATTTGAAAGGGTTCCAGGAGGCAGTGAGAACCAGCATTACTTTTTCCCGCTGGCACCTTTGCTGTGGCAGCAAAAGTTGGACGTTTGTCTTTTTTGCTCCGGAGGCTGCCGAAAGCGAAAACAGCTGCTTTTGAGGATGGAGTCCGCAGGGAAGCAGAGAGGGCCAAATTGTCTGGGGCATTTGAAAGGGTTCCAGGAGGCAGTGAGAACCAGCATTACTTTTCCCCGCTGGCACCTTTGCTGTGGCAGCAAAAGCTAGACGTTTTTCTTTTTTGCTCCGGAGGTTGCCGAAAGCGAAAACAGGTGCTTTTGAGGATGGAGTCCGCAGGAAAGCAGAGAGGGCCAAATTGTCTGTGGCATTTGAAAGGGTTCCAGGAGGCAGTGAGAACCAGCATTACTTTTCCCCGCTGGCACCTTTGCTGTGGCAGCAAAAGCTGGACGTTTGTCTTTTTTGCTCCGGAGGTTGCCGAAAGCGAAAACAGGTGCTTTTGAGGATGGAGTCTGCAGGAAAGCAGAGAGGGCCAAATTGTCTGTGGCATTTGAAAGGGTTCCAGGAGGCAGTGAGAACCAGCATTACTTTTCCCCGCTGGCACCTTTGCTGTGGCAGCAAAAGCTGGACGTTTGTCTTTTTTGCTCCGGAGGCTGCCGAAAGCGAAAACAGGTGCTTTTGAGGATGGAGTCCGCAGGAAAGCAGAGAGGGCCAAATTGTCTGTGGCATTTGAAAGGGTTCCAGGAGGCAGTGAGAACCAGCATTACTTTTCCCCGCTGGCACCTTTGCTGTGGCAGCAAAAGCTGGACGTTTGTCTTTTTTGCTCCGGAGGCTGCCGAAAGCAAAAATAGGTTCTTTTGAGGATGGAGTCCGCAGGAAAGCAGAGAGGGCCAAATTGTCTGTGGCATTTGAAAGGGTTCCAGGAGGCAGTGAGAACCAGCATTACTTTTCCCCGCTGGCACCTTTGCTGTGGCAGCAAAAGCTGGACGTTTGTCTTTTTTGCTCCGGAGGCTGCCGAAAGCGAAAACAGGTGCTTTTGAGGATGGAGTCCGCAGGAAAGCAGAGAGGGCCAAATTGTCTGTGGCATTTGAAAGGGTTCCAGGAGGCAGTGAGAACCAGCATTACTTTTCCCCGCTGGCACCTTTGCTGTGGCAGCAAAAGCTGGACGTTTGTCTTTTTTGCTCCGGAGGCTGCCGAAAGCGAAAACAGGTGCTTTTGAGGATGGAGTCCGCAGGAAAGCAGAGAGGGCCAAATTGTCTGTGGCATTTGAAGAAATTCCAGGAGGCAGTGAGAACCAGCATTACTTTTCCCCGCTGGCACCTTTGCTGTGGCAGCAAAAGCTGGACGTTTGTCTTTTTTGCTCCGGAGGCTGCCGAAAGCGAAAACAGCTGCTTTTGAGGATGGAGTCCGCAGGAAAGCAGAGAGGGCCAAATTGTCTGTGGCATTTGAAGAGGTTCCAGGAGGCAGTGAGAACCAGCATTACTTTTCCCCGCTGGTACCTTTGCTGTGGCAGCAAAAGCTGGACGTTTGTCTTTTTTGCTCCGGAGGTTGCCGAAAGCGAAAACAGGTGCTTTTGAGGATGGAGTCCGCAGGAAAGCAGAGAGGGCCAAATTATCTGAGACATTTGAAGAGGTTCCAGGAGGCAGTGAGAACCAGCATTACTTTTCCCCGCTGGCACCTTTGCTGTGGCAGCAAAAGCTGGACGTTTGTCTTTTTTGCTCCGGAGGCTGCCGAAAGCGAAAACAGGTGCTTTTGAGGATGGAGTCCGCAGGAAAGCAGAGAGGGCCAAATTGTCTGTGGCATTTGAAAGGGTTCCAGGAGGCAGTGAGAACCAGCATTACTTTTCCCCGCTGGCACCTTTGCTGTGGCAGCAAAAGCTGGACGTTTGTCTTTTTTGCTCCGGAGGTTGCCGAAAGCGAAAACAGGTGCTTTTGAGGATGGAGTCCGCAGGAAAGCAGAGAGGGCCAAATTGTCTGAGGCATTTGAAGAGGTTCCAGGAGGCAGTGAGAACCAGCATTACTTTTCCCCGCTGGCACCTTTGCTGTGGCAGCAAAAGCTGGACGTTTGTCTTTTTTGCTCCGGAGGCTGCCGAAAGCGAAAACAGCTGCTTTTGAGGATGGAGTCCGCAGGAAAGCAGAGAGGGCCAAATTGTCTGTGGCATTTGAAGAGGTTCCAGGAGGCAGTGAGAACCAGCATTACTTTTCCCCGCTGGTACCTTTGCTGTGGCAGCAAAAGCTGGACGTTTGTCTTTTTTGCTCCGGAGGTTGCCGAAAGCGAAAACAGGTGCTTTTGAGGATGGAGTCCGCAGGAAAGCAGAGAGGGCCAAATTATCTGAGACATTTGAAGAGGTTCCAGGAGGCAGTGAGAACCAGCATTACTTTTCCCCGCTGGCACCTTTGCTGTGGCAGCAAAAGCTGGACGTTTGTCTTTTTTGCTCCGGAGGCTGCCGAAAGCGAAAACAGGTGCTTTTGAGGATGGAGTCCGCAGGAAAGCAGAGAGGGCCAAATTATCTGTGGCATTTGAAAGGGTTCCAGGAGGCAGTGAGAACCAGCATTACTTTTCCCCGCTGGCACCTTTGCTGTGGCAGCAAAAGCTGGACGTTTGTCTTTTTTGCTCCGGAGGCTGCCGAAAGCGAAAACAGGTGCTTTTGAGGATGGAGTCCGCAGGAAAGCAGAGAGGGCCAAATTATCTGTGGCATTTGAAAGGGTTCCAGGAGGCAGTGAGAACCAGCATTACTTTTCCCCGCTGGCACCTTTGCTGTGGCAGCAAAAGTTGGACGTTTCTCTTTTTTGCTCCGGAGGCTGCCGAAAGCGAAAACAGGTGCTTTTGAGGATGGAGTCCGCAGCAAAGCAGAGAGGGCCAAATTGTCTGTAGCATTTGAAAGGGTTCCAGGAGGCAGTGAGAACCAGCATTACTTTTCCCCGCTGGTACCTTTGCTGTGGCAGCAAAAGCTGGACGTTTGTCTTTTTTGCTGCGGAGGGCGCCGAAAGCGAAAATAGGTTCTTTTGAGGATGGAGTCCGCAGGAAAGCAGAGAGGGACAAATTGTCTGTGGCATTTGAAAGGGTTCCAGGAGGCAGTGAGAACGATCATTACTTTTCCCCGCTGGCACCTTTGTTGTGGCAGCAAAAGCTGGACGTTTGTCTTTTTTGATCCGGAGGGCGCCGAAAGCGAAAATAGGTTCTTTTGAGGATGGAGTCCGAAGGAAAGCAGAGAGGGCCAAATTGTCTGTGGCATTTGAAAGGGTTCCAGGAGGCAGTGAGAACCAGCATTACTTTTCCCCGCTGGCACCTTTGCTGTGGCAGCAAAAGCTGGACGTTTGTCTTTTTTGCTCCGGAGGCTGCCGAAAGCGAAAACAGGTGCTTTTGAGGATGGAGTCCGCAGGAAAGCAGAGAGGGCCAAATTGTCTTTGGCATTTAAAGAGGTTCCAGGAGGCAGTGAGGACCAGCTTTACTTTTCCCTGCTGGCACCTTTGCTGCGGCAGCAAAAGCTGGACGTTTGTCTTTTTACCACCGGAGGGCGCCGAAAGTGAAAAAAGGCGCTTTTGAGGATAGAGTCCGCAGGAAAGCAGAGAGGGCCAAATTGTCTGTGGCATTTGAAAGGGTTCCAGGAGGCAGTGAGAACCAGCATTACTTTTCCCCGCTGGCACCTTTGCTGTGGCAGCAAAAGCTGGACGTTTGTCTTTTTTGCTCCGGAGGCTGCCGAAAGCGAAAACAGGTGCTTTTGAGGATGGAGTCCGCAGGAAAGCAGAGAGGGCCAAATTGTCTGTGGCATTTGAAAGGGTTCCAGTTGGCAGTGAGAACCAGCATTACTTTTCCCCGCTGGCACCTTTGCTGTGGCAGCAAACGCTGGACGTTTGTCTTTTTTGCTCCGGAGGCTGCCCAAAGCGAAAACAGGTGCTTTTGAGGATGGAGTCCGCAGGAAAGCAGAGAGGGCCAAATTGTCTGTGGCATTTGAAAGGGTTCCAGGAGGCAGTGAGAACCAGCATTACTTTTCCCCGTTGGCACCTTTGCTGTGGCAGCAAAAGCTGGACGTTTGTCTTTTTTGCTCCGGAGGTTGCCGAAAGCGAAAATAGGTGCTTTTGAGGATGGAGTCCGCAGGAAAGCAGAGAGAGCCAAATTGTCTGTGGCATTTGAAGGAGTTCCAGGAGGCAGTGAGAACCAGCATTACTTTTCCCCGCTGGCACCTTTGCTGTGGCAGCAAAAGCTGGACGTTTGTCTTTTTTGCTCCGGAGGCTGCCGAAAGCGAAAACAGGTGCTTTTGAGGATGGAGTCCGCAGGAAAGCAGAGAGGGCCAAATTGTCTGTGGCATTTGAAAGGGTTCCAGGAGGCAGTGAGAACCAGCATTACTTTTCCCCGTTGGCACCTTTGCTGTGGCAGCAAAAGCTGGACGTTTGTCTTTTTTGCTCCGGAGGCTGCCGAAAGCGAAAATAGGTTCTTTTGAGGATGGAGTCCGCAGGAAAGCAGAGAGGGCCAAATTGTCTGTGGCATTTGAAAGGGTTCCAGGAGGCAGTGAGAACCAGCATTACTTTTCCCCGTTGGCACCTTTGCTGTGGCAGCAAAAGTTGGACGTTTCTCTTTTTTGCTCCGGAGGCTGCCGAAAGCGAAAACAGGTGCTTTTGAGGATGGAGTCCGCAGGAAAGCAGAGAGGGCCAAATTGTCTGGGGCATTTGAAAGGGTTCCAGGAGGCAGTGAGAAGCAGCATTACTTTTCCCCGCTGGCACCTTTGCTGTGGCAGCAAAAGCTGGACGTTTGTCTTTTTTGCTCCGGAGGCTGCCGAAAGCGAAAACAGGTGCTTTTGAGGATGGAGTCCGCAGGAAAGCAGAGAGGGCCAAATTGTCTGTGGCATTTGAAAGGGTTCCAGGAGGCAGTGAGAACCAGCATTACTTTTCCCCGTTGGCACCTTTGCTGTGGCAGCAAAAGTTGGACGTTTCTCTTTTTTGCTCCGGAGGCTGCCGAAAGCGAAAACAGGTGCTTTTGAGGATGGAGTCCGCAGGAAAGCAGAGAGGGCCAAATTGTCTGTAGCATTTGAAAGGGTTCCAGGAGGCAGTGAGAACCAGCATTACTTTTCCCCGCTGGTACCTTTGCTGTGGCAGCAAAAGCTGGACGTTTGTCTTTTTTGCTGCGGAGGGCGCCGAAAGCGAAAATAGGTTCTTTTGAGGATGGAGTCCGCAGGAAAGCAGAGAGGGACAAATTGTCTGTGGCATTTGAAAGGGTTCCAGGAGGCAGTGAGAACGATCATTACTTTTCCCCGCTGGCACCTTTGTTGTGGCAGCAAAAGCTGGACGTTTGTCTTTTTTGATCCGGAGGGCGCCGAAAGCGAAAATAGGTTCTTTTGAGGATGGAGTCCGAAGGAAAGCAGAGAGGGCCAAATTGTCTGTGGCATTTGAAAGGGTTCCAGGAGGCAGTGAGAACCAGCATTACTTTTCCCCGCTGGCACCTTTGCTGTGGCAGCAAAAGCTGGACGTTTGTCTTTTTTGCTCCGGAGGCTGCCGAAAGCGAAAACAGGTGCTTTTGAGGATGGAGTCCGCAGGAAAGCAGAGAGGGCCAAATTGTCTTTGGCATTTAAAGAGGTTCCAGGAGGCAGTGAGGACCAGCTTTACTTTTCCCTGCTGGCACCTTTGCTGCGGCAGCAAAAGCTGGACGTTTGTCTTTTTACCACCGGAGGGCGCCGAAAGTGAAAAAAGGCGCTTTTGAGGATAGAGTCCGCAGGAAAGCAGAGAGGGCCAAATTGTCTGTGGCATTTGAAAGGGTTCCAGGAGGCAGTGAGAACCAGCATTACTTTTCCCCGCTGGCACCTTTGCTGTGGCAGCAAAAGCTGGACGTTTGTCTTTTTTGCTCCGGAGGCTGCCGAAAGCGAAAACAGGTGCTTTTGAGGATGGAGTCCGCAGGAAAGCAGAGAGGGCCAAATTGTCTGTGGCATTTGAAAGGGTTCCAGTTGGCAGTGAGAACCAGCATTACTTTTCCCCGCTGGCACCTTTGCTGTGGCAGCAAACGCTGGACGTTTGTCTTTTTTGCTCCGGAGGCTGCCCAAAGCGAAAACAGGTGCTTTTGAGGATGGAGTCCGCAGGAAAGCAGAGAGGGCCAAATTGTCTGTGGCATTTGAAAGGGTTCCAGGAGGCAGTGAGAACCAGCATTACTTTTCCCCGTTGGCACCTTTGCTGTGGCAGCAAAAGCTGGACGTTTGTCTTTTTTGCTCCGGAGGTTGCCGAAAGCGAAAATAGGTGCTTTTGAGGATGGAGTCCGCAGGAAAGCAGAGAGAGCCAAATTGTCTGTGGCATTTGAAGGAGTTCCAGGAGGCAGTGAGAACCAGCATTACTTTTCCCCGCTGGCACCTTTGCTGTGGCAGCAAAAGCTGGACGTTTGTCTTTTTTGCTCCGGAGGCTGCCGAAAGCGAAAACAGGTGCTTTTGAGGATGGAGTCCGCAGGAAAGCAGAGAGGGCCAAATTGTCTGTGGCATTTGAAAGGGTTCCAGGAGGCAGTGAGAACCAGCATTACTTTTCCCCGTTGGCACCTTTGCTGTGGCAGCAAAAGCTGGACGTTTGTCTTTTTTGCTCCGGAGGCTGCCGAAAGCGAAAATAGGTTCTTTTGAGGATGGAGTCCGCAGGAAAGCAGAGAGGGCCAAATTGTCTGTGGCATTTGAAAGGGTTCCAGGAGGCAGTGAGAACCAGCATTACTTTTCCCCGCTGGCACCTTTGCTGTGGCAGCAAAAGCTGGACGTTTGTCTTTTTTGCTCCGGAGGTTGCCGAAAGCGAAAATAGGTGCTTTTGAGGATGGAGTCCGCAGGAAAGCAGAGAGGGCCAAATTGTCTGTTGCATTTGAAAGGGTTCCAGGAGGCAGTGAGAACCAGCATTACTTTTCCCCGCTGGCACCTTTGCTGTGGCAGCAAAAGCTGGACGTTTGTCTTTTTTGCTCCGGAGGCTGCCGAAAGCGAAAATAGGTTCTTTTGAGGATGGAGTCCGCAGGAAAGCAGAGAGGGCCAAATTGTCTGTGGCATTTGAAAGGGTTCCAGGAGGCAGTGAGAACCAGCATTACTTTTCCCCGCTGGCACCTTTGCTGTGGCAGCAAAAGCTGGACGTTTGTCTTTTTTGCTCCGGAGGCTGCCGAAAGCGAAAACAGGTGCTTTTGAGGATGGAGTCCGCAGGAAAGCAGAGAGGGCCAAATTGTCTGTGGCATTTGAAAGGGTTCCAGGAGGCAGTGAGAACCAGCATTACTTTTCCCCGCTGGCACCTTTGCTGTGGCAGCAAAAGCTGGACGTTTGTCTTTTTTGCTCCGGAGGTTGCCGAAAGCGAAAACAGGTGCTTTTGAGGATGGAGTCCGCAGGAAAGCAGAGAGGGCCAAATTGTCTGGGGCATTTGAAAGGGTTCCAGGAGGCAGTGAGAACCAGCATTACTTTTCCCCGCTGGCACCTTTGCTGTGGCAGCAAAAGCTGGACGTTTGTCTTTTTTGCTCCGGAGGGCGCCGAAAGCGAAAATAGGTTCTTTTGAGGATGGAGTCCGAAGGAAAGCAGAGAGGGCCAAATTGTCTGTGGCATTTGAAAGGGTTCCAGGAGGCAGTGAGAACCAGCATTACTTTTCCCCGCTGGCACCTTTGCTGTGGCAGCAAAAGCTGGACGTTTGTCTTTTTTGCTCCGGAGGCTGCCCAAAGCGAAAACAGGTGCTTTTGATGATGGAGTCCGCAGGAAAGCAGAGAGGGCCAAATTGTCTTTGGCATTTAAAGAGGTTCCAGGAGGCAGTGAGGACCAGCATTACTTTTCCCCGCTGGCACCTTTGCTGCGGCAGCAAAAGCTGGACGTTTGTCTTTTTACCACCGGAGGGCGCCGAAAGTGAAAAAAGGCGCTTTTGAGGATAGAGTCCGCAGGAAAGCAGAGAGGGCCAAATTGTCTGGGGCATTTGAAAGGGTTCCAGGAGGCAGTGAGAACCAGCATTACTTTTCCCCGCTGGCACCTTTGCTGTGGCAGCAAAAGCTGGACGTTTGTCTTTTTTGCTCCGGAGGCTGCCGAAAGCGAAAACAGCTGCTTTTGAGGATGGAGTCCGCAGGAAAGCAGAGAGGGCCAAATTGTCTGTGGCATTTGAAAGGATTCCAGGAGGCAGTGAGAACCAGCATTACTTTTCCCCGCTGGCACCTTTGCTGTGGCAGCAAAAGCTGGACGTTTGTCTTTTTTGCTCCGGAGGGCACCGAAAGCGAAAATAGGTTCTTTTGAGGATGGAGTCCGAAGAAAAGCAGAGAGGGCCAAATTGTCTGTGGCATTTGAAAGGGTTCCAGGAGGCAGTGAGAACCAGCATTACTTTTCCCCGCTGGCACCTTTGCTGTGGCAGCAAAAGCTGGACGTTTGTCTTTTTTGCTCCGGAGGCTGCCGAAAGCGAAAACAGGTGCTTTTGAGGATGGAGTCCGCAGGAAAGCAGAGAGAGCCAAATTGTCTGGGGCATTTGAAGGAGTTCCAGGAGGCAGTGAGAACCAGCATTACTTTTCCCTGCTGGCACGTTTGCTGTGGCAGCAAAAGCTAGACGTTTGTCTTTTTTGCTCCGGAGGTTGCCGAAAGCGAAAACAGCTGCTTTTGAGGATGGAGTCCGCAGGAAAGCAGAGAGGGCCAAATTGTCTGGGGCATTTGAAAGGGTTCCAGGAGGCAGTGAGAACCAGCATTACTTTTCCCCGCTGGCACCTTTACTGTGGCAGCAAAAGCTGGACGTTTGTCTTTTTTGCTCCGGAGGTTGCCAAAAGCGAAAACAGGTGCTTTTGAGGATGGAGTCCGCAGGAAAGCAGAGAGGGCCAAATTGTCTGTTGCATTTGAAAGGGTTCCAGGAGGCAGTGAGAACCAGCATTACTTTTCCCCGCTGGCACCTTTGCTGTGGCAGCAAAAGCTGGACGTTTGTCTTTTTTGCTCCGGAGGCTGCCGAAAGCGAAAACAGGTGCTTTTGAGGATGGAGTCCGCAGGAAAGCAGAGAGGGCCAAATTGTCTGTGGCATTTGAAAGGGTTCCAGGAGGCAGTGAGAACCAGCATTACTTTTCCCCGCTGGCACCTTTGCTGTGGCAGCAAAAGCTGGACGTTTGTCTTTTTTGCTCCGGAGGTTGCCGAAAGCGAAAACAGGTGCTTTTGAGGATGGAGTCCGCAGGAAAGCAGAGAGGGCCAAATTGTCTGGGGCATTTGAAAGGGTTCCAGGAGGCAGTGAGAACCAGCATTACTTTTCCCCGCTGGCACCTTTGCTGTGGCAGCAAAAGCTGGACGTTTGTCTGTTTTGCTCCGGAGGCTGCCGAAAGCGAAAACAGGTGCTTTTGAGGATGGAGTCCGCAGGAAAGCAGAGAGGGCCAAATTGTCTGTGGCATTTGAAAGGGTTCCAGGAGGCAGTGAGAACCAGCATTACTTTTCCCCGCTGGCACCTTTGCTGTGGCAGCAAAAGCTGGACGTTTGTCTTTTTTGCTCCGGAGGGCTCCGAAAGAAAAAATAGGTTCTTTTGAGGATGGAGTCCGAAGGAAAGCAGAGAGGGCCAAATTGTCTGTGGCATTTGAAAGGGTTCCAGGAGGCAGTGAGAACCAGCATTACTTTTCCCCGCTGGCACCTTTGCTGTGGCAGCAAAAGCTGGACGTTTGTCTTTTTTGCTCCGGAGGCTGCCGAAAGCGAAAACAGGTGCTTTTGAGGATGGAGTCCGCAGGAAAGCAGAGAGGGCCAAATTGTCTTTGGCATTTAAAGAGGTTCCAGGAGGCAGTGAGGACCAGCATTACTTTTCCCCGCTGGCACCTTTGCTGCGGCAGCAAAAGCTGGACGTTTGTCTTTTTACCACCGGAGGGCGCCGAAAGTGAAAAAAGGCGCTTTTGAGGATAGAGTCCGCAGGAAAGCAGAGAGGGCCAAATTGTCTGTGGCATTTGAAAGGGTTCCAGGAGGCAGTGAGAACCAGCATTACTTTTCCCCGCTGGCACCTTTGCTGTGGCAGCAAAAGCTGGACGTTTGTCTTTTTTGCTCCGGAGGCTGCCGAAAGCGAAAACAGGTGCTTTTGAGGATGGAGTCCGCAGGAAAGCAGAGAGGGCCAAATTGTCTGTGGCATTTGAAAGGGTTCCAGGAGGCAGTGAGAACCAGCATTACTTTTCCCCGCTGGCACCTTTGCTGTGGCAGCAAAAGCTGGACGTTTGTCTTTTTTGCTCCGGAGGTTGCCGAAAGCGAAAACAGGTGCTTTTGAGGATGGAGTCCGCAGGAAAGCAGAGAGGGCCAAATTGTCTGAGGCATTTGAAGAGGTTCCAGGAGGCAGTGAGAACCAGCATTACTTTTCCCCGCTGGCACCTTTGCTGTGGCAGCAAAAGCTGGACGTTTGTCTTTTTTGCTCCGGAGGCTGCCGAAAGCGAAAACAGGTGCTTTTGAGGATGGAGTCCGCAGGAAAGCAGAGAGGGCCAAATTGTCTGTGGCATTTGAAAGGGTTCCAGGAGGCAGTGAGAACCAGCATTACTTTTCCCCGCTGGCACCTTTGCTGTGGCAGCAAAAGCTGGACGTTTGTCTTTTTTGCTCCGGAGGCTGCCGAAAGCGAAAACAGCTGCTTTTGAGGATGGAGTCCGCAGGAAAGCAGAGAGGGCCAAATTGTCTGTGGCATTTGAAGAGGTTCCAGGAGGCAGTGAGAACCAGCATTACTTTTCCCCGCTGGTACCTTTGCTGTGGCAGCAAAAGCTGGACGTTTGTCTTTTTTGCTCCGGAGGGCGCCGAAAGCAAAAATAGGTTCATTGAGGATGGAGTCCGCAGGAAAGCAGAGAGGGCCAAATTGTCTGTGGCATTTGAAAGGGTTCCAGGAGGCAGTGAGAACCAGCATTACTTTTCCCCGCTGGTACCTTTGCTGTGGCAGCAAAAGCTGGACGTTTGTCTTTTTTGCTCCGGAGGTTGCCGAAAGCGAAAACAGGTGCTTTTGAGGATGGAGTCCGCAGGAAAGCAGAGAGGGCCAAATTGTCTGAGACATTTGAAGAGGTTCCAGGAGGCAGTGAGAACCAGCATTACTTTTCCCCGCTGGCACCTTTGCTGTGGCAGCAAAAGCTGGACGTTTGTCTTTTTTGCTCCGGAGGGCGCCGAAAGCGAAAATAGGTTCTTTTGAGGATGGAGTCCGCAGGAAAGCAGAGAGGGACAAATTGTCTGGGGCATTTGAAGAGGTACCAGGAGGTAGTGAGAACCAGCATTACTTTTCCCCGCTGGTACCTTTGCTGTGGCAGCAAAAGCTGGACGTTTGTCTTTTTTGCTCCGGAGGGCGCCGAAAGCAAAAATAGGTTCTTTTGAGGATGGAGTCCGCAGGAAAGCAGAGAGGGCCAAATTGTCTGTGGCATTTGAAAGGGTTCCAGGAGGCAGTGAGAACCAGCATTACTTTTCCCCGCTGGTACCTTTGCTGTGGCAGCAAAAGCTGGACGTTTGTCTTTTTTGCTCCGGAGGTTGCCGAAAGCGAAAACAGGTGCTTTTGAGGATGGAGTCCGCAGGAAAGCAGAGAGGGCCAAATTGTCTGACACATT
The DNA here is from genome assembly GCF_965231255.1 of Vanellus vanellus. Taxonomy (NCBI): domain Eukaryota; kingdom Metazoa; phylum Chordata; class Aves; order Charadriiformes; family Charadriidae; genus Vanellus; species Vanellus vanellus. The sequence continues at coordinate 1,642 of NW_028128322.1, read as the reverse complement.
TGAAGAGGGTCCAGGAGGCAGTGAGAACCAGCATTACTTTTCCCCGCTGGCACCTTTGCTGTGGCAGCAAAAGCTGGACGTTTGTCTTTTTTGCTGCGGAGGGCGCCAAAAGCGAAAATAGGTTCTTTTGAGGATGGAGTCCGCAGGAAAGCAGAGAGGGACAAATTGTCTGGGGCATTTGAAAGGGTTCCAGGAGGCAGTGAGAACCAGCATTACTTTTCCCCGCTGGCACCTTTGTTGTGGCAGAAAAGCTGGACGTTTGTCTTTTTTGCTCCGGAGGCTGCCGAAAGCGAAAACAGGTGCTTTTGAGGATGGAGTCCGCAGGAAAGCAGAGAGGGCCAAATTGTCTGTGGCATTTGAAAGGGTTCCAGTTGGCAGTGAGAACCAGCATTACTTTTCCCCGCTGGCACCTTTGCTGTGGCAGCAAAAGCTGGACGTTTTTCTTTTTTGCTCCGGAGGTTGCCAAAAGCGAAAACAGGTGCTTTTGAGGATTGAGTCCGCAGGAAAGCAGAGAGGGCCAAATTGTCTGGGGCATTTGAAAGGGTTCCAGGAGGCAGTGAGAACCAGCATTACTTTTCCCCGCTGGCACCTTTGCTGTGGCAGCAAAAGCTGGACGTTTGTCTGTTTTGCTCCGGAGGTTGCCGAAAGCGAAAACAGGTGCTTTTGAGGATGGAGTCCGCAGGAAAGCAGAGAGGGCCAAATTGTCTGTGGCATTTGAAAGGGTTCCAGGAGGCAGTGAGAACCAGCATTACTTTTCCCCGCTGGCACCTTTGCTGTGGCAGCAAAAGCTGGACGTTTGTCTTTTTTGCTCCGGAGGTTGCCGAAAGCGAAAACAGGTGCTTTTGAGGATGGAGTCCGCAGGAAAGCAGAGAGGGCCAAATTGTCTGGGGCATTTGAAAGGGTTCCAGGAGGCAGTGAGAACCAGCATTACTTTTCCCCGCTGGCACCTTTGCTGTGGCAGCAAAAGCTGGACGTTTGTCTTTTTTGCTCCGGAGGTTGCCGAAATCGAAAACAGGTGCTTTTGAGGATGGAGTCCGCAGGAAAGCAGAGAGAGCCAAATTATCTGGGGCATTTGAAGGAGTTCCAGGAGGCAGTGAGAACCAGCATTACTTTTCCCCGCTGGCACCTTTGCTGTGGCAGCAAAAGCTGGACGTTTGTCTTTTTTGCTCCGGAGGTTGCCGAAAGCGAAAATAGGTGCTTTTGAGGATGGAGTCCGCAGGAAAGCAGAGAGGGCCAAATTGTCTGTTGCATTTGAAAGGGTTCCAGGAGGCAGTGAGAACCAGCATTACTTTTCCCCGCTGGCACCTTTGCTGTGGCAGCAAAAGCTGGACGTTTGTCTTTTTTGCTCCGGAGGCTGCCGAAAGCGAAAATAGGTTCTTTTGAGGATGGAGTCCGCAGGAAAGCAGAGAGGGCCAAATTGTCTGTGGCATTTGAAAGGGTTCCAGGAGGCAGTGAGAACCAGCATTACTTTTCCCCGCTGGCACCTTTGCTGTGGCAGCAAAAGCTGGACGTTTGTCTTTTTTGCTCCGGAGGCTGCCGAAAGCGAAAACAGGTGCTTTTGAGGATGGAGTCCGCAGGAAAGCAGAGAGGGCCAAATTGTCTGTGGCATTTGAAAGGGTTCCAGGAGGCAGTGAGAACCAGC